>NC_058082.1:15460483-15760483 GCF_014858855.1 Bufo gargarizans | reverse complement strand
TGATGGTTCAGTCTGTCACAGCAGCATATTTCAGAATCTGAGCTAAGGTGGTTCTACTGAGTGAGGAGCAAGGCGTTATGCTCCTGAAATCCACAGCCTGTCTGTTCAGGATCTCCTCAGCTATTCATACCTTTATACGGTGGTGTCCGCTATATGTAGTTGCCTCCTTAAGAACATAGAGAATTTCTGTGGTTCCATACTTGGATGATTGGCTGATGGCCAGTTATTTTAACTCTTGTGCTGGGGAAAGCATCTTGGCAGCTGAGGGTTTTTAGGCATCATGTAAGCAGCTGCAGAGGTAGCATCTTGAGATTTATGACACTTATGTCCTGTATACAGAAAAGATATCATGAGTCTGTGGAAACATAACCCAGAGGGTTTAAACAGTACAGTAGTTGCACCCTGTCATTTAAAGCTTGTCAGTCCTTAAGATGGTAAAAACATCTCAGACGTTTTCCAGTCAATCTCGATTCTGTTGACTGCTATGACCTCAACTACTTCGAGAATTACACCTGGAAGGGCATATAGTCAGAGGGCTCTTGGAGTAACTTGAAAGGTCCCTCTCCTAAAACTTTAATTAATTTAAACCTATAGAAGATGTCTGACTTGCCTCACAGACTCGTGGGTGGGGAGAGCGGACATTACAAGCAGAGTGGCATCAGATCAGAACGTCTTCTTAAGGAAGTGGGATCATGACATGGACAGAGTTGAACCGGACCCATGTGAATGCTGTACTTGTTTGAGGCTCCCTCGAAATTATTGCTGACTGACAGTCAAGGTCTACCAGTTTCAGGAGAATGGTTTCTGAATACAGAAATCTTTAAGCAGATTGTGGGAAGTACCAGAGAATTATCTTAATAACTAAAGAGATTATTTCCATCTGACCATGACATCTGCCATGAGAAGACAGAGATCCTAGTCTTGTCATCAGAAGAAAAAAATATCCTGCTTTTTCTAACAATATGGGGAACATGCCGCACCTCACGGAAGTCACTGGCACTGGTTCATGAACTGTTTATGGAAAAGCGAACTATGAGCGAGGAGTTATGGCCATCACGTCCCCCAGACTTGTCCACATGCCAGTTTTATTGGAGAAAAAATTTAAAACAGAAAGTGTCGGCTAAAAATTCACATCCCCTGAAAGGAACTCAAGGAGGACATCACAAACACCATCCACAGCATCACTGCTGAAGAGCTGCAAGCAGTATCAGCCAACAGAATCCGACCTGCGCAAAGATGCATTGATGTGAATGGGGACAACTTTCAGCATCTTTTTTGACTTGTGGGCAATTACAAAAAAATCCACTTGCTCGTTCATCTTGTCATACTTACTGGAGGCGGGAAACTTTTCTGTGGGCCACCCTGTATAATCAAGACTTTTGCTTCCATTATTTGTTATGAGTAGAGTTGAGCGAACACCTGGATGTTCGGGTTCGAGAAGTTCGGCCGAACTTCCCGGAAATGTTCGGGTTCGGGATCCGAACCCGATCCGAACTTCGTCCCGAACCCGAACCCCATTGAAGTCAATGGGGACTCGAACTTTTCGGCACTAAAACGGCTGTAAAACAGCCCAGGAAAGGGCTAGAGGGCTGCAAAAGGCAGCAACATGTAGGTAAATCCCCTGCAAACAAATGTGGATAGGGAAATGAATTAAAATAAAAATTTAATAAATAAAAATTAACCAAAATCAATTGGAGAGAGGTCCCATAGCAGAGAATCTGGCTTCCCGTCACCCACCACTGGAACAGTCCATTCTCAGATATTTAGGCCCCGGCACCCAGGCAGAGGAGAGAGGTCCCGTAACAGAGAATCTGGCTTCATGTCAGCAGAGAATCAGTCTTCATATCATAGCAGAGAATGAGGCTTCACGTCAGCCACTACTGCAACAGTCCATTGGCATATATTTAGGCCCAGCACCCAGGCAGAGGAGAGAGGTCCCGTAACAGAGGATCTGGCTTCATGTCAGCAGAGAATTAGTCTGCATGTCATAGCAGAGAATGAGGCTTCACGTCAGCCACCACTGCAACAGTCCATTGTCAGATATTTAGGCCCAGGCACCCAGGCAGAGGAGAGAGGTCCCGTAACAGAGAATCTGGCTTCATGTCAGCAGAGAATTAGTCTGCATGTCATAGCAGAGAATGAGGCTTCACGTCAGCCACCACTGCAACAGTCCATTGTCATATATTTAGGCCCAGCACCCAGGCAGAGGAGAGAGGTCCCGTAACAGAGAATCTGGCTTCATGACAGCAGAGAATCAGTCTTCATGTCATAGCAGAGAATGAGGCTTCACGTCAGCCACCACTGCAACAGTCCATTGGCATATATTTAGGCCCAGCACACACACAGGCAGAGGAGAGAGGTCCCGTAACAGAGAATCTGGCTTCATGTCAGCAGAGAATCAGTCTTCATGTCATAGCAGAGAATGAGGCTTCACATCAGCCACCACTGCAACAGTGCATTGGCATATATTTAGGCCCAGCACCCAGGCAGAGGAGAGAGGTCCCGTAACAGAGAATCTGGCTTCATGTCAGCAGAGAATCAGTCTGCATGTCATAGCAGAAAATCAGGCTTCACGTCACCCACCACTGCAACAGTCCATTGGCATATATTTAGGCCCAGCACCCAGACAGAGGAGAGAGGTCCCGTAACAGAGAATCTGGCTTCATGTCAGCAGAGAATCAGTCTTCATATCATAGCAGAGAATCAGGCTTCACGTCACCCAGCACTGTAACAGTCCATTGTCATATATTTAGGCCCAGCACCCTGGCAGAGGAGAGAGGTCCCGTAACAGAGGATCTGGCTTCATGTCAGCAGAGAATTAGTCTGCATGTCATAACAGAGAATCAGGCTTCACGTCAGCCACCAGTGCAACAGTCCATTGTCATATATTTAGGCCCAGCACCCAGGCAGAGGAGAGAGGTCCCGTAACAGAGAATCTGGCTTCAAGTCAGCAGAGAATCAGTCTTCATGTCATAGCAGAGAATCAGGCTTCACGTCACCCACCACTGCAACAGTCCATTGTCAGATATTTAGGCCCAGCACACAGGCAGAGGAGAGAGGTCCCGTAACAGAGGATCTGGCTTCGTGTCAGCAGAGAATCAGTCTGCATGTCATAGCAGAGAATGATATAAGTTAAATCCACGGCACTCCAAAATTTTTTAGCAAAATAAAGTTTCACATTTTAATTTTTAGTATACAGAATATCGTTCATGTACATCCAGTGCAATTCATAGTGCAATTCATTTACATATAGTAAGTATGTGCCATATCAGATAACTTCCCGTAACGTTTCGGTCTAGTACGACCTTCTTCAGCGGGCTCTAGAGAAATATATAACGTGCATATGATGTAATTACAGCAAATTTTGGAGTATAATAGATATTCTGTAGGATCATAGTCATTAGGGAGAAAAAACATTAAAAGAGGAGGGATTTTTTATTTCGTTTGGGTCCTAGAGGGGAATATATAATGGGAAAGGGGGTATAAGGATCACAGGAAGGGGTTAAAAAGCGAAAATCCTATTGCCCAGTTAATTGGCCGTGAGAGATATGGTGGAATAGGTGCCATAGTTGAGAGAAAGTCATGGTCCAAAGGGGTACATATCACTAGTAACGTTTCAGTCATATATGGTAAATATTCTCTAAGTCTCAATAGGTAGGTCTAGGCGT
This sequence comes from Bufo gargarizans, assembly GCF_014858855.1. Lineage (NCBI taxonomy): Eukaryota > Metazoa > Chordata > Amphibia > Anura > Bufonidae > Bufo > Bufo gargarizans. Next base: position 15,756,815 of record NC_058082.1, on the reverse strand, counting down.
ACTGGCATATCTATAGGCAGGGTCAGGAGGCCTGGCGCAGAGATATGGTTAAGTAGGTGTCCATAGTTGAGAGAAAGTACATATCACTAAAAGCGTTTCAATCAGATGTGGTAATTATACTCTAAGTCTCAATAGATATTGTATCTCGGCGTACTGGCATACCTGTAGGCAGGGTCAGGAGGCTGGCGCTGGATGTCAGTTGTCTCTGAGTTTTGGCGCTCTATTTATGGTACCAGACGGCGCTCTTGTCTAAACCACTCTCACAGGCACCCACACTGGATCCAGGTGTGCGGAGTACAAAATTATCTAATTAACGACTATCTGCTACTCAAGCACCCAATGTCCAATAATACCTTTTTTTACGATGAAGAAACCTCATCGAATATTATCTCACAGATACAGTTATCAAGCGATTTCCTACAGATCCCAGCACAGGAGTGGAAGACGAGGGACCTCGTTCGCGACCAACGTCGACTCACTTCACTAGAACTACATTGTAGTACCCTTACGGAATACCACAAATGTGGCCGTATCCCAAGGGGCCTACGATCACACCTCAGACCAACATTATTTAAAGAAGACAACGATTTCTGCAACAGATTCGAACAGATCCTGAACAAATGTTCACTAGATCTAATACTTCTCACAATTGAAAAGTCACATCAAACTATCACGGAATTGACTAAACAAATCGATACAACAGAACAACAACTACAAACCACACTACCCGCAGAAGAGTGGACATCCATTAAAGACAAGACAACGAAACAGATATTGGAGTTCAGAAAACGCACAGAAGAAACAAAGAGATACAAATTTATAAGAGACGCCGAGGACTACAGACTGAACAAAATTTACAAGTGGCGGGATCCCAACTTTGTCGCACCGAGAGGCTATCAACAATACTACCACTCCCAAGGAGCAAGCACATCTGGCTCAGAAAGTGACAGATCAACAAAACCATCCAGTTTTTTAGGCCGCGGACGGGGCCGATACAGACCAGGCAGAGGAAGACACGCCGAGGCGGGAGAAAGAGAAGAGGATGCACGGATACAGACACGCTCCCAGGTATAACAGATAACCTAGTGATCAATATCTCCTCCGTAACACTCTCCCCAGCACAGATAACAGTACTCCAAAAAGGCCTGTCATTTTGTCCCTCCAGCCCACTTAATACCTTTCTCTTAGAACAAGAAATGCAGAGGTTCTACAGAACCATCAGATTAAAAGCCCACTTCTCTGAGTCTGCCAACCAGAATAAGACCAATCCCCCTTCCCAAAATCCCTTATCATTGGACACGTTGGGACTTAGGCTCAAGAGCACATACATGCCACCCAGATCATATCACCCCGCCGAGACCTATATTACATTCACACAAAAATCCATACAAGAAGTTCTCAACATGCACCAACAAGGCAAATTCCGCCACACGAACAACCTGTCTCCTGAAGAAATTATGGCAATTAACTCCCTTAAAACACACAAAGAAATTATCTACAAACCAGCGGACAAGGGCGGTGCCATTGTGGTAATGGACAAGTCCATGTACCTCAATGAGGTGATGTCACAACTCTCAGACAAACAAACATACGAACCCATACAATCCAATCCTACACTAGCGATTACACTTAAAATTCAAAAAATCCTCGATCATTACAAGTCTACTCATATCATTGATGACAATACAGCAACCTTTCTCACCAAACAACATCCCATCACCCCTGTTTTCTATATACTCCCGAAAATTCACAAAAATTTACAGAACCCCCCAGGGCGCCCGATCGTAGCCTCTACTGACTCTATTTTATCACCATTATCCATCTTTTTAGACCGCATACTGACACCACTCACTAGAACTGCACAATCTTTCATTCTAGACACTAATGATTTCATCACCAAACTACGGAATATTACAGTAACATCTAACACACTACTTGCAACCATGGATGTCAATAGTCTGTACACCTCTATTTCACACGAAAAAGGCATCGAAGCTACCAAATCACTTCTAATATCACACTCACAGTTATCCACATCAGAACAGGAATTTTGTATACAACTCTTGTCATTGGTCCTCAATGAGAATCACTTCTTATTTGGCGACCAATTCTACGTACAGAAACGCGGTACCGCGATGGGGGCCAATATGGCGCCGCCTTACGCAAATACCTACATGACTGATTTTGAAAACAAATTTGTATACACTCATTTACTTTACCAACAACATGCAAAAATATGGCTGCGCTTCATAGATGATATTTTCATTATATGGGATGGACCCAAAACCCACCTAGAAACACTCTACGACCATCTCAATAACATCTACCCGGAATTAGGTTTTACTATACACATTGACAACAATGAAGTCAGCTTTTTGGACACACTAGTAAAAAAAGACACCAACAATCAGCTCCAATTCGATCTATATACAAAACCAACCGACAGGAACAGTCTACTTCACTATTCTAGCTGCCATCCCCATACTACAAAAAAAGCGATCCCACTATCACAGATCACTAGGGTCGAACGCATAGTCTCAGACTCAACAACACGCTCATTACGAGTCTCCGAAATGAGCACAAAATTCATAAATAGGGGATACCCACCGGAGTTAACGAAACAGAAAAACAAACCATTACTAAGAACACCCAAGATAGACGCACCTCGCATCCCCTGTGTCACCACATACCACCCTCTCATGCCCAAGATACACAGTTTAGTGCGCCAAAACTGGTCCATTCTACAAAATGCGTATCCAACAGTACAAGAATTCAAAAATCCCCCACGGACGTGTTATAAAAGAAGCCCAAATATACGAGATAAACTCATTCGGGCGGACTTCGGGGGGATCCAAAAGACCCCCAAACAACGCTTCCTACAGAACCCAAAATTTGGAACCTTCCCATGCTTGCACTGTGGTCAGTGCTCCAATATCTTGAAAGGCGACCGGATTACACACCCACGAACAGGTAAACAGTTCCACATTAAGGATTACTTCACATGCGACTCATCCTTTGTCGTCTATATGATAAAATGCCCATGCGGCTTAGTTTACGTCGGAGAAACCACCCAACACATCCGTGATCGCATCTGTAAACATAAATCGACAATACGGACCAAACAATTACTTTTACCGCTACCGGCACACTTTGAAAAATACAAACATCAAATCGCACAACTCCGGTACCAGGTCATTGAACAGGTACACCAACCAAGACGCGGCGGTAACAGAATTGCACTTCTACAACAAAGAGAGTCTTATTGGATTCATAAACTGGACACACTTGAACCGAAAGGTCTTAATAGGGAATGTGACTTTCGTATACTATCATGATTATAATTTACTGTTTGTCTCTCCGTTCCAGGCTCGCTAATGAGGACTAGGCGAACATGGGTGAGATTCAAAAAAACCCTCAACCTCCCTTTTTTCCCCCTCCCCCCTTTACCCTCCCTCCCTTCTCCCTCCCTCCCTCCCTTCTCCCTCCCTTAACCTTTCCTCACCCTTACCTCCCCCTATCCCATCTCATCCCATGCTAGCAAAAATGTTTTCCAGAATCTTATCTCCAGATCATAAGCTCAACTGATTTGCTATCTGTCATTGCTCACCTATGATATCTTCCCTTCTGGATTTATTTATATGCCTTCTTACTCTGACCCTTGATGTTATTATTGTATGATGTAACAATAGATTGTACAACCGGCAGAATTGTATATATCAAACGGAGCAATGTCCTAAAACTACAGTATCATAACCACCCTTATCTGTCCAGAACATTACTATCATCCTCTGATATGTACCACCCCCGTTTGCGCTTCCCTCCTCCTTGGCACCTCATTCACTTTTTGCCCACATTATTGCCCTTACCGGAACTACAGGACAGAGAGCGCATGCGCGCACACTACGTCATGACGCACGCACCTCCTCGCGATGGCCGTGACGTTAGGAGCGCTCATACACACGTGACATGCTCACGTCATCATTGAGCGCCCCGGCCTGACTGCTCACCTCCGGCGCGTGCATCCACCTCCCAGCACGTCACACTAGAGCGCCGTCTGGTACCATAAATAGAGCGCCAAAACTCAGAGACAACTGACATCCAGCGCCAGCCTCCTGACCCTGCCTACAGGTATGCCAGTACGCCGAGATACAATATCTATTGAGACTTAGAGTATAATTACCACATCTGATTGAAACGCTTTTAGTGATATGTCTCTCTCAACTATGACACCTACTTAACCATATCTCTGCGCCGGCCTCCTGACCCTGCCTATAGATATGCCAGTACGCCTATACCCATTGAGACTTAGAGAATATTTACCATATATGACTGAAACGTTACTAGTGATATGTACCCCCTTGGACCAGACGTTCTCTCAACTACGGCACCGATTCCACCATATCTCTCATGGCCAATCAACTGGGCAATAGGATTTTCGTTTTTTAACCCCTTCCTGTGATCCTTATACCCCCTTTCCCATTATATATTCCCCTTTAGGACCCAAACGAAATAAAAAATCCCCTCCTCTTTTTAATGTTTTTCCCTAATGACTATGATCCTACAGAATATCTATTATACTCCAAAATTTGCTGTAATTACATCATATGCACGTTATATATTTCTCTAGAGCCCGCTGAAGAAGGTCGTACAGACCGAAACGTTCGGGAATTATCTGATATGGCACATACTTACTATATGTAAATGAATTGCACTATGAATTGCACTGGATGTACATGAACGATATTCTGTATACTAAAAATTAAAATGTGAAACTTTATTTTGCTAAAAAATTCTGGAGTGCCGTGGATTTAACTTATATTGTCTAAACCACTCTCACAGGCACCCACACTGGATCCAAGGTGTGCGGAGTACAAAATTATCTAAATAGCAGAGAATCAGGCTTCACGTCAGCCACCACTGCAACAGTCCATTGGCATATATTTAGGCCTAGCACCCAGGCAGAGGAGAGAGGTCCCGTAACAGACAATCTGGCTTCATGTCAGCAGAGAATTAGTCTGCATGTCATAGCAGAGAATCAGGCTTCATGTCAGCCACCACTGCAACAGTCCATTGTCATAAATTTAGGCCCAGCACCCAGGCAGAGGAGGGAGGTCCCTTAACAGAGGATCTGGCTTCATGTCAGCAGAGAATCAGTCTGCATGTCATAGCAGAGAATCAGGCTTCACGTCAGCCACCACTGCAACAGTCCATTGTCATAAATTTAGGCCCAGCACCCAGGCAGAGGAGGGAGGTCCCTTAACAGAGGATCTGGCTTCATGTCAGCAGAGAATTAGTCTGCATGTCATAGCAGAGAATCAGGCTTCACGTCACCCACCACTGCAACAGTCCATTGGCATATATTTAGGCCCAGCACACAGGCAGAGCAGAGAGGTCCCGTAACAGAGAATCTGGCTTCATGTCAGCAGAGAATTAGTCTGCATGTCATAGCAGAGAATCAGGCTTCACGTCACCCACCACTGTAACAGTCCATTGTCAGATATTTAGGCCCAGCACCCAGGCAGAGGAGAGAGGTCCCGTAACAGAGGATCTGGCTTCATGTCAGTAGAGAATCAGTCTTCATGTCATAGCAGAGAATCAGGCTTCACGTCACCCAACATTGGAACAGTCCATTGGCATATATTTAGGCCCAGCACCCAGACAGAGGAGAGAGGTCCCGTAACAGAGGATCTGACTTCATGTCAGCAGAGAATCAGTCTTCATATCATAGGAGAGAATCAGGCTTCACGTCACCCAACATTGGAACAGTCCATTGGCATATATTTAGGCCCAGCACACACACAGGCAGAGGAGAGAGGTCCCGTAACAGACAATCTGGCTTCATGTCAGCAGAGAATCAGTCTGCATGTCATAGCAGAGAATCAGGCTTCACGTCACCCAACATTGGAACAGTCCATTGGCATATATTTAGGCCCCGGCACCCAGACAGAGGAGAGGTTCATTCAACTTTGGGTAGCCTCGCAATATAATGGTAAAATGAAAATAAAAATAGGATTGAATGAGGAAGTGCCCTGGAGTACAATAATATATGGTTAAGGGGAGGTAGTTAATGTTTAATCTGGACAAGGGACGGACAGGTCCTGTGGGATCCATGCCTGGTTCATTTTTATGAACGTCAGCTTGTCCACATTGGCTGTAGACAGGCGGCTGCGTTTGTCTGTAATGACGCCCCCTGCCGTGCTGAATACACGTTCAGACAAAACGCTGGCTGCCGGGCAGGCCAGCACGTCCAAGGCATAAAAGGCTAGCTCTGGCCACGTGGACAATTTAGAGACCCAGAAGTTGAATGGGGCCGAACCATCAGTCAGTACGTGGAGGGGTGTGCACACGTACTGTTCCACCATGTTAGTGAAATGTTGCCTCCTGCTAACACGTTGCGTATCAGGTGGTGGTGCAGTTAGCTGTGGCGTGTTGACAAAACTTTTCCACATCTCTGCCATGCTAACCCTGCCCTCAGAGGAGCTGGCCGTGACACAGCTGCCTTGGCGACCTCTTGCTCCTCCTCTGCCTTGGCCTTGGGCTTCCACTTGTTCCCCTGTGACATTTGGGAATGCTCTCAGTAGCGCGTCTACCAACGTGCGCTTGTACTCGCGCATCTTCCTATCACGCTCCAGTGCAGGAAGTAAGGTGGGCACATTGTCTTTGTAGCGTGGATCCAGCAGGGTGGCAACCCAGTAGTCCGCACAGGTTAAAATGTGGTCAACTCTGCTGTCGTTGCGCAGGCACTGCAGCATGTAGTCGCTCATGTGTGCCAGGCTGCCCAGGGGTAAGGACAAGCTGTCCTCTGTGGGAGGCGTATAGTCATTGTCCTGCCTTTCCCCCCAGCCACGCACCAGTGATGGACCCGAGCTGCGTTGGGTGCCACCCCGCTGTGACCATGCTTCATCCTCATCCTCCTCCACCACCTCCTCATACTCGTCCTCCTCGTCCTCCAGTAGTGGGCCCTGGCTGGCCACATTTGTACCTGGCCTCTGCTGTTGCCAAAAACCTCCCTCTGAGTCACTTCGAAGAGACTGGCCTGAAAGTGCTAAAAATGACCCCTCTTCCTCCTCCTCCTCCTCCTCCTCCTCCTCCTGGGCCACCTCCTCTTCCATCATCGCCCTAAGTGTTTTCTCAAGGAGACATAGAAGTGGTATTTTAACGCTGATAACGGCGTCATCGCCACTGGCCATGTTGGTGGAGTACTCGAAACAGCGCAACAGGGCACACAGGTCTCGCATGGAGGCCCAGTCATTGGTGGTGAAGTGGTGCTGTTCTGTAGTGCGACTGACCCGTGCGTGCTGCAGCTGAAACTCCACTATGGCCTGCTGCTGCTCGCACAGTCTGTCCAGCATGTGCAAGGTGGAGTTCCACCTGGTGGGCACGTCGCATATGAGGCGGTGAGCGGGAAGGCCGAAGTTACGCTGTAGCGCAGACAGGCGAGCAGCAGCAGGATGTGAACGCCGGAAGCGCGAACAGACGGCCCGCACTTTATGCAGCAGCTCTGACATGTCGGGGTAGTTGTGAATGAACTTCTGCACCACCAAATTCAGCACATGCGCCAAGCAAGGGATGTGCGTCAAATTGGCTAGTCCCAGAGCTGCAACGAGATTTCGCCCATTATCACACACCACCAGGCCGGGCTTGAGGCTCACCGGCAGCAACCACTCGTCGGTCTGTTGTTCTATACCCCGCCACAACTCCTGTGCGGTGTGGGGCCTGTCCCCCAAACATATGAGTTTCAGAATGGCCTGCTGACGTTTACCCCGGGCTGTGCTGAAGTTGGTGGTGAAGGTGTGTGGCTGACTGGATGAGCAGGTGGAAGAAGAGGAGGAGGAAGCCGAGAAGGTGGAGGTGGCAACAGGAGGCAAAGAATGTTGCCCTGCGATCCTTGGCGGCGGAAGGACGTGCGCTAAACAGCTCTCCGCCTGGGGCCCAGCTGCCACTACATTTACCCAGTGTGCAGTTAGGGAGATATAGCGTCCCTGGCCGTGCTTACTGGTCCACGTATCTGTGGTTAGGTGGACCTTGCCACAGATGGCGTTGCGCAGTGCACACTTGATTTTATCGGATACTTGGTTGTGCAGGGAAGGCACGGCTCTCTTGGAGAAGTAGTGGCGGCTGGGAACAACATACTGTGGGACAGCAAGCGACATGAGCTGTTTGAAGCTGTCTGTGTCCACCAGCCTAAATGACAGCATTTCATAGGCCAGTAGTTTAGAAATGCTGGCATTCAGGGCCAGGGATCGAGGGTGGCTAGGTGGGAATTTACGCTTTCTCTCAAATGTTTGTGAGATGGAGAGCTGAACGCTGGCGTGTGACATGGTTGAGACGCTTGGTGACGGAGGTGGTGGTGGTGTTGGTGGTACATCCCCTGTTTGCTGGGCGGCAGGTGCCAACGTTCCTCCAGAGGCGGAGGAAGAGGCCAAGGCGGCAGCAGCAGAAGAGGCCGAGGCGGCAGCAGCAGAAGATGCCGAGGCGGCAGCAGCAGAAGCGGTAGCATGGGGAGCCTGAGTGACTTCCTTGGTTTTAAGGTGGTTACTCCACTGCAGTTCATGCTTTGCATGCAGGTGCCTGGTCATGCAGGTTGTGCTAAGGTTCAGAACGTTAATGCCTCGCTTCAGGCTCTGATGGCACAGCGTGCAAACCACTCGGGTCTTGTCGTCAGCACATTGTTTAAAGAAGTGCCATGCCAGGGAACTCCTTGAAGCTGCCTTTGGGGTGCTCGGTCCCAGATGGCGGCGGTCAGTAGCAGGCGGAGTCTCTTGGCAGCGGGTTTTCTGCTTTTGCCCACTGCTCCCTCTTTTGCTACGCTGTTGGCTCGGTCTCACCACTGCCTCTTCCTCCGAACTGTGAAAGTCAGTGGCACGACCTTGATTCCATGTGGGGTCTAGGACCTCATCATCCCCTGCATCGTCTTCCACCCAGTCTTGATCCCTGACTAGAGTTGAGCGAACACCTGGATGTTCGGGTTCGAGAAGTTCGGCCGAACATCCCGGAAATGTTCGGGTTCGGGATCCGAACCCGATCCGAACTTCGTCCCGAACCCGAACCCCATTGAAGTCAATGGGGACCCGAACTTTTCGGCACTAAAAAGGCTGTAAAACAGCCCAGGAAAGAGCTAGAGGGCTGCAAAAGGCAGCAACATGTAGGTAAATCCCCTGCAAACAAATGTGGATAGGGAAATGAATTAAAATAAAAATTAAATAAATAAAAATTAACCAAAATCAATTGGAGAGAGGTTCCATAGCAGAGAATCTGGCTTCCCGTCACCCACCACTGGAACAGTCCATTCTCAGATATTTAGGCCCCGGCACCCAGGCAGAGGAGAGAGGTCCCGTAACAGAGAATCTGTCTTCATGTCAGCAGAGAATTAGTCTGCATGTCATAGCAGAGAATGAGGCTTCACGTCAGCCACCACTGCAACAGTCCATTGGCATATATTTAGGCCCAGCACCCAGGCAGAGGAGGGAGGTCCCGTAACAGAGAATCTGTCTTCATGTCAGCAGAGAATTAGTCTGCATGTCATAGCAGAGAATGAGGCTTCACGTCAGCCACCACTGCAACAGTCCATTGGCATATATTTAGGCCCAGCACACACACAGGCAGAGGAGAGAGGTCCCGTAACAGAGAATCTGGCTTCATGTCAGCAGAGAATCAGTCTGCATGTCATAGCAGAGAATGAGGCTTCACGTCAGCCACCACTGCAACAGTCCATTGGCATATATTTAGGCCTAGCACACAGGCAGAGCAGAGAGGTCCCGTAACAGACAATCTGGCTTCATGACAGCAGAGAATCAGTCTGCATGTCATAGCAGAGAATGAGGCTTCACGTCAGCCACCACTGCAACAGTCCATTGGCATATATTTAGGCCTAGCACACAGGCAGAGGAGAGGTTCATTCAACTTTGGGTAGCCTCGCAATATAATGGTAAAATGAAAATAAAAATAGGATTGAATGAGGAAGTGCCCTGGAGTCCAATAATATATGGTTATGGGGAGGTAGTTAATGTCTAATCTGGACAAGGGACGGACAGGTCCTGTGGGATCCATGCCTGGTTCATTTTTATGAACGTCAGCTTGTCCACATTGGCTGTAGACAGGCGGCTGCGTTTGTCTGTAATGACGCCCCCTGCCGTGCTGAATACACGTTCAGACAAAACGCTGGCTGCCGGGCAGGCCAGCACCTCCAAGGCATAAAAGGCTAGCTCTGGCCACGTGGACAATTTAGAGACCCAGAAGTTGAATGGGGCCGAACCATCAGTCAGTACGTGGAGGGGTGTGCACACGTACTGTTCCACCATGTTAGTGAAATGTTGCCTCCTGCTAACACGTTGCGTATCAGGTGGTGGTGCAGTTAGCTGTGGCGTGTTGACAAAAGTTTTCCACATCTCTGCCATGCTAACCCTGCCCTCAGAGGAGCTGGCCGTGACACAGCTGCCTTGGCGACCTCTTGCTCCTCCTCTGCCTTGGCCTTGGGCTTCCACTTGTTCCCCTGTGACATTTGGGAATGCTCTCAGTAGCGCGTCTACCAACGTGCGCTTGTACTCGCGCATCTTCCTATCACGCTCCAGTGCAGGAAGTAAGGTGGGCACATTGTCTTTGTAGCGTGGATCCAGCAGGGTGGCAACCCAGTAGTCCGCACAGGTTAAAATGTGGGCAACTCTGCTGTCGTTGCGCAGGCACTGCAGCATGTAGTCGCTCATGTGTGCCAGGCTGCCCAGGGGTAAGGACAAGCTATCCTCTGTGGGAGGCGTATCGTCATCGTCCTGCCTTTCCCCCCAGCCACGCACCAGTGATGGACCCGAGCTGCGTTGGGTGCCACCCCGCTGTGACCATGCTTCATCCTCATCCTCCTCCACCTCCTCCTCATCCTCGTCCTCCTCGTCCTCCAGTAGTGGGCCCTGGCTGGCCACATTTGTACCTGGCCTCTGCTGTTGCCAAAAACCTCCCTCTGAGTCACTTCGAAGAGACTGGCCAGAAAGTGCTAAAAATGACCCCTCTTCCTCCTCCTCCTCCTCCTCCTCCTGGGCCACCTCCTCTTCCATCATCGCCCTAAGTGTTTTCTCAAGGAGACATAGAAGTGGTATTGTAACGCTGATAACGGTGTCATCGCCACTGGCCATGTTGGTGGAGTACTCGAAACAGCGCAACAGGGCACACAGGTCTCGCATGGAGGCCCAGTCATTGGTGGTGAAGTGGTGCTGTTCTGTAGTGCGACAGACCCGTGCGTGCTGCAGCTGAAACTCCACTATGGCCTGCTGCTGCTCGCACAGTCTGTCCAGCATGTGCAAGGTGGAGTTCCACCTGGTGGGCACGTCGCATATGAGGCGGTGAGCGGGAAGGCCGAAGTTACGCTGTAGCGCAGACAGGCGAGCAGCAGCAGGATGTGAACGCCGGAAGCGCGAACAGACGGCCCGCACTTTATGCAGCAGCTCTGACATGTCGGGGTAGTTGTGAATGAACTTCTGCACCACCAAATTCAGCACATGCGCCAAGCAAGGGATGTGCGTCAAATTGGCTAGTCCCAGAGCTGCAACGAGATTTCGCCCATTATCACACACCACCAGGCCGGGCTTGAGGCTCACCGGCAGCAACCACTCGTCGGTCTGTTGTTCAATACCCCGCCACAACTCCTGTGCGGTGTGGGGCCTGTCCCCCAAACATATGAGTTTCAGAATGGCCTGCTGACGTTTACCCCGGGCTGTGCTGAAGTTGGTGGTGAAGGTGTGTGGCTGACTGGATGAGCAGGTGGAAGAAGAGGAGGAGGAAGCCGAGAAGGAGGAGGTGGCAACAGGAGGCAAAGAATGTTGCCCTGCGATCCTTGGCGGCGGAAGGACGTGCGCCAAACAGCTCTCCGCCTGGGGCCCAGCTGCCACTACATTTACCCAGTGTGCAGTTAGGGAGATATAGCGTCCCTGGCCGTGCTTACTGGTCCACGTATCTGTGGTTAGGTGGACCTTGCCACAGATGGCGTTGCGCAGTGCACACTTGATTTTATCGGATACTTGGTTGTGCAGGGAAGGCACGGCTCTCTTGGAGAAGTAGTGGCGGCTGGGAACAACATACTGTGGGACAGCAAGCGACATGAGCTGTTTGAAGCTGTCTGTGTCCACCAGCCTAAATGACAGCATTTCATAGGCCAGTAGTTTAGAAATGCTGGCATTCAGGGCCAGGGATCGAGGGTGGCTAGGTGGGAATTTACGCTTTCTATCAAATGTTTGTGAGATGGAGAGCTGAACGCTGGCGTGTGACATGGTTGAGACGCTTGGTGACGGAGGTGGTGGTGGTGGTGTTGGTGGTACATCCCCTGTTTGCTGGGCGGCAGGTGCCAACGTTCCTCCAGAGGCGGAGGAAGAGGCCGAGGCGGCAGCAGCAGAATAGGCCGAGGCGGCAGCAGCAGAAGAGGTAGCAGGGGGAGCCTGAGTGACTTCCTTGGTTTTAAGGTGTTTACTCCACTGCAGTTCATGCTTTGCATGCAGGTGCCTGGTCATGCAGGTTGTGCTCAGGTTCAGAACGTTAATGCCTCGCTTCAGGCTCTGATGGCACAGCGTGCAAACCACTCGGGTCTTGTCGTCAGCACATTGTTTGAAGAAGTGCCATGCCAGGGAACTCCTTGAAGCTGCCTTTGGGGTGCTCGGTCCCAGATGGCGGCGGTCAGTAGCAGGCGGAGTCTCTTGGCGGCGGGTGTTCTGCTTTTGCCCACTGCTCCCTCTTTTGCTACGCTGTTGGCTCGGTCTCACCACTGCCTCTTCCTCCGAACTGTGAAAGTCAGTGGCACGACCTTCATTCCATGTGGGGTCTAGGACCTCATCGTCCCCTGCATCGTCTTCCACCCAGTCTTGATCCCTGACCTCCTGTTCAGTCTGCACACTGCAGAAAGACGCAGCAGTTGGCACCTGTGTTTCGTCATCATCAGAGACATGCTGAGGTGGTATTCCCATGTCCTCATCATCAGGAAACATAAGTGGTTGTGCGTCAGTGCATTCTATGTCTTTCACCGCTGGGGAAGGGCTAGGTGGATGCCCTTGGGAAACCCTGCCAGCGGAGTCTTCAAACAGCATAAGAGACTGCTGCATAACTTGAGGCTGAGACAGTTTCCCTGGTATGCATGGGGGTGATGTGACAGACTGATGGGGTTGGTTTTCAGGCGCCATCTGTGCGCTTTCTGCAGAAGACTGGGTGGGAGATAATGTGAACGTGCTGGATCCACTGTCGGCCACCCAATTGACTAATGCCTGTACCTGCTCAGGCCTTACCATCCTTAGAACGGCATTGGGCCCCACCATATATCGCTGTAAATTCTGGCGGCTACTGGGACCTGAGGTAGTTGGTACACTAGGACGTGTGGATGTGGCAGAACGGCCACGTCCTCTCCCAGCACCAGAGGGTCCACTAACACCACCACGACCATGTCCACGTCCGCGTCCCTTACTAGATGTTTTTCTCATTGTTATGGTTCACCACAACAACAAATATATTATTTGGCCCAATGTATTGTATTCAAATTCAGCGGGATATAAATTTGAGGCCTAGTATTTCGGCGCTGGGTGACCGGTATGGATTTAGTGACAGAATTAGACTTGGAAATGCACAGAAGCGTGTGTGTGAAGTTATTCTGAATGACCCAATGTGCACCTTGAATATTATATACCCTTTTTGGGATAGATTTCAAATAGCTCTGATATAGCAGGAACCACTAAATTATGAAATTGCTAAATTGGGAATTGTACTTCAACCCAGAACAAAAAATGTGCTTTGACGGACACTAAATATCTTGCCCAGCAACAACAGTACAGCGGTGGGTAACGAGAGATTTAGAGGGATTTAAATTTGAGGCCTAGTATTTAGGCGCTGGGTCACCGGTATGGATTTAGTGACAGAATTAGACTTGGAAATGCACAGAAGCGTGTGTGTGAAGTTATTCTGAATGACCCTATGTGCACCTTCAATATTATATACCCTTTTAGGGATAGATTTCAAATAGCTCTGATATAGCAGAAACCACTAAATTATGAAATTGCTAAATTGGGAATTGTACTTCAACCCAGAACAAAAAATGTGCTTTGACGGACACTAAATATCTTGCCCAGCAACAACAGTACAGCGGTGGGTAACGAGAGATTTAGAGGGATTTAAATTTGAGGCCTAGTATTTAGGCGCTGGGTCACCGGTATGGATTTAGTGACAGAATTAGACTTGGAAATACACAGTAGCGGGTGTGTGTGAAGTTATTCTGAATGACCCTATGTGCACCTTCAATATTATATACCCTTTTAGGGATAGATTTCAAATAGCTCTGATATAGCAGAAACCACTAAATTATGAAATTGCTAAATTGGGAATTGTACTTCAACCCAGAACAAAAAATGTGCTTTGACGGACACTAAATATCTTGCCCAGCAACAACAGTACAGCGGTGGGTAACGAGAGATTTAGAGGGATTTAAATTTGAGGCCTAGTATTTAGGCGCTGGGTGACAGGTATGGGTTTAGTGACAGAATTAGACTTGGAAATACACAGTAGCGGGTGTGTGTGAAGTTATTCTGAATGACCCAATGTGCACCTTCAATATTATATACCCTTTTTGGGATAGATTTCAAATAGCTCTGATATAGCAGGAACCACTAAATTATGAAATTGCTAAATTGGGAATTGTATTTCAACCCAGAACAAGAAATGTGCTTGAACGGACACTAAATAACTCGCCCAGCTACAGCACTAGGGACAGATTTAGCTGGATATAAATTTGAGGCCTAGTATTTAGGCGCTGGGTGACCGGTATGGATTTAGTGACAGAATTAGACTGGGATATGGCCAAAAAATAAACAGACTATTGCTGGTTAAATGCACTTGGTGTGACAGCTTCACCCTGATGTAGGCTTTAGCCAAAAAACAACCACACCATTGAGGGTTAAATGCACTTGGTGACAGGCGCAGCTTGCCCCTGATTTTGTATATGGCCAAAAAATGAACAGACTATTGCTGGTTAAATGCACTTGGTGTGACAGCTTCACCCTGATGTAGGCTTTAGCCAAAAAACAACCACACCATTGAGGGTTAAATGCACTTGGTGACAGGCGCAGCTTGCCCCTGATTTTGTATATGGCCAAAAAATGAACAGACTATTGCTGGTTAAATGCACTTGGTGTGACAGCTTCACCCTGATGTAGGCTTTAGCCAAAAAACAACCACACCATTGAGGGTTAAATGCACTTGGTGACGGGCGCAGCTTGCCCCTGATTTTGTATATGGCCAAAAAATGAACAGACTATTGCTGGTTAAATGCACTTGGTGTGACAGCTTCACCCTGATGTAGGCTTTAGCCAAAAAACAACCACACCATTGAGGGTTAAATGCACTTGGTCGCAGCTTGTGCTGGCGCACCACAAGACACAAAATGGCCGCCGATCACCCCAGAAAAATGAGACTGACAAACGGTCTGTGCAGCCTAAAAACAGTGAGCAATTGAGGATCAGCAGCTCAATGATCCACAGCTGCAGATCGATCAGTTAATCAAGTCCTTTGGAGGAGTTAATCTGCCTAATCTCGCCCTACTGTCGCAGCCGCAACCTCTCCCTACGCTAATCAGAGCAGAGTGACGGGCGGCGCTATGTGACTCCAGCTTAAATAGAGGCTGGGTCACATGGTGCTCTGGCCAATCACAGCCATGCCAATAGTAGGCATGGCTGTGATGGCCTCTTGGGGCAAGTAGTATGACGCTTGTTGATTGGCTGCTTTGCAGCCTTTCAAAAAGCGCCAAGAAAGCGTCACAAAAGCGCCAAGAAAGCGACGAACACCGAACCCGAACCCGGACTTTTACGAAAATGTCCGGGTTCGGGTCCGTGTCACGGACACCCCAAAATTCGGTACGAACCCGAACTATACAGTTCGAGTTCGCTCATCCCTATCCCTGACCTCCTGTTCAGTCTGCACACTGCAGAAAGACGCAGCAGTTGGCACCTGTGTTTCGTCATCATCAGAGACGTGCTGAGGTGGTATTCCCATGTCCTCATCATCAGGAAACATAAGTGGTTGTGCGTCAGTGCATTCTATATCTTCCACCGCAGGGGAAGGGCTAGGTGGATGCCCTTGGGAAACCCTGCCAGCGGAGTCTTCAAACAGCATAAGAGACTGCTGCATAACTTGAGGCTGAGACAGTTTCCCTGGTATGCATGGGGGTGATGTGACAGACTGATGGGGTTGGTTTTCAGGCGCCATCTGTGCGCTTTCTGCAGAAGACTGGGTGGGAGATAATGTGAACGTGCTGGATCCACTGTCGGCCACCCAATTGACTAATGCCTGTACCTGCTCAGGCCTTACCATCCTTAGAACGGCATTGGGCCCCACCATATATCGCTGTAAATTCTGGCGGCTACTGGGACCTGAGGTAGTTGTTACACTAGGACGTGTGGCTGTGGCAGAACGGCCACGTCCTCTCCCAGCACCAGAGGGTCCACTAACACCACCACGACCATGTCCACGTCCGCGTCCCTTACTAGATGTTTTCCTCATTGTCATGGTTCACCACAACAACAAAAATATTATTTGGCCCAATGTATTGTATTCAAATTCAGCGGGATATCAATTTGAGGCCTAGTATTTAGGCGCTGGGTGACAGGTATGGATTTACTGACAGAATTAGACTTGGAAATGCACAGTAGCGGGTGTGTGAAGTTATTCTGAATGACCCTATGTGCACCTTGAATATTATATACCCTTTTAGGGATAGATTTCAAATAGCTCTGATATAGCAGAAACCACTAAATTATGAAATTGCTAAATTGGGAATTGTATTTCAACCCAGAACAAAAAATGTGCTTTGACGGACACTAAATAACTTTCCCAGCCACAACAGGACAGCGGTAACGAGAGATTTAGCGGGATATAAATTTGAGGCCTAGTATTTAGGCGCTGGGTGACCGGTATGGATTTAGTGACAGAATTAGACTGGGATATGGCCAAAAAATAACCACACTATTGCTGGTTAAATGCACTTGGTGTGACAGCTTGACCAACCACACTACTGAGGGTTAAATGCACTTGGTGACAGGCGCAGCTTGCCCCTGATGTAGTATATGGCCAAAAAATGAACAGACTATTGCTGGTTAAATGCACTTGGTGTGACAGCTTCACCCTGATGTAGGCTTTAGCCAAAAAACAACCACACCATTGAGGGTTAAATGCACTTGGTCGCAGCTTGGATGCACTTGGTCGCAGCACCGTACAAGACACAAAATGGCCGCCGATCACCCCAGAAAAAAGTGACTGACAAACGGTCTGTGCAGCCTAAAAACAGTGAGCAATTGAGGATCAGCAGCTCAATGATCCACAGCTGCAGATCGATCAATTAATCAAGTCCTTTGGAGGAGTTAATCAGCCTAATCTCGCCCTACTGTCGCAGCCGCAACCTCTCCCTACGCTAATCAGAGCAGAGTGACGGGCGGCGCTATGTGACTCCAGCTTAAATAGAGGCTGGGTCACATGGTGCTCTGGCCAATCACAGCCATGCCAATAGTAGGCATGGCTGTGACGGCCTCTTGGGGCAAGTAGTATGACGCTTGTTGATTGGCTGCTTTGCAGCCTTTCAAAAAGCGCCAAGAAAGCGACGAACACCGAACCCGAACCCGAACTTTTACGAAAATGTCCGGGTTCGGGTCCGTGTCACGGACACCCCAAAATTCGGTACGAACCCGAACTATACAGTTCGAGTTCGCTCATCCCTAGTTATGAGCTTTCCTCTAATGAAGAATATAATCTCCATTCCCTAGATTATTTTGGATATACTGAGATCTATTTATCTTGGAGTAAAGAGATCAGGAAGGTTGAGAATATATTACTTAATTTCCGGAAGAAACAATGAGCTTAATAGCCACCGAACATACCCTGGATGATTATTTTAGACTTGACCACTTTGTTCAGAATTTGGATTTGCCTATTGGGTTGATGAATCATGAAGTGTGATCTTGCTGAATCAGATTTTTGTGAATACCTTGGAGCTCACACTGTATGTTGAATTGATGGTTCTCAGAATGCTCTGTGGCTGTCTATTTGAGTTCCACCACACAAGAGGACCCTCCCTGTGAGTATACTGCTTCTTAATTCCCCATTATTGTGTGCTGGTTATAATGTAGGGGAAGCATTGATTTCTAACATTAATCTGTTTTCCCTTAGCCTTAACAGCAGCACAAGCTTCCCGCCCTAAGTACATTACTTCTTTATAATAAACACAGGGTAGGAGGGGCTAGGAATCCTTATATAGTCTCAGGGGTCTCTAATTAGTGATTCATTTTACTAAATTCAAAATTCCATTTGTCCTACTAGTAAACAGGCGCAGAAATACCCCAATGTCCTCATTATTGTGCTGCTCCTAAAACTAAGAGAACACATATCTGTAAAGAATAAATTAAGGCAACTGGACGTCCTGTAGATTTCTTGAAAACGTTTCATTCGTTCTTCCAACGAGCTTTCTCAATTCTGAGTGACTGTACAAGAATTCTCTGGGAATAAATATGTAACTGAATCCACATCTGGTAATTATACCCAGCATGGGGTCAGAGGTGTTGATTCCATTATCCTAATTGGAGTCAGTAGGTGATAAAGACTTCCCAGAAAAAGGTGTCAAGACAGCATTGTATGTGGCAGACAATAGACGTCTAACCCCCCCGCCTCTATTCAAGCTTGGCTTCTTCATTTTTACGTAGATGGCCTCCTTCACGCCTCGTTTGTACCAATCGGCCTCCTTATCCAAAACACGTACTTGACTGTCTTCAAAGGTTTGACCTGTTCCTTTTAGATGTAAGTACACGGCTGAATCTTGACCATAGGTTTTGGCTCTTCTATGCTGAGCCATACACTGATGTAGTTGTTGTTTGTATAATTACCAGATGTGGATTCAGTTACATATATGTTCCCAGAATTTTTGTACAGTCACTCAGAATTGAGAAAGCTCATTGGAAGAACGAGTGAAACGTTTTCAAGAAATCTACAGTACGTCCAGTTGCCTTGATTTATTCTTTAAAGATATACCATGACCTGGATAAATGAGAACCTTCACAGACATAAGAGAATACAGATTAATGTTAGAAATCGAAAAAAACACAGGTGGACAGCACTCCTAAGAAAAAATGCTGCGGGTGCTCGTCTCCAAGGGAGGTGGTAAAAGGCCCCCCAATATTAACAACTTGTAGATGTCCAAAAAATAAAGAAATGGAGACAGCACGTCCAAAAAGGTGAGTTTTAATTCCAAATGCAACGTTTCGGCTTAGTGATAGCCTTTGTCAAGCATGACAAAGGCTATCACTAAGCCGAAACGTTGCATCTGGAATTAAAACTCACCTTTTTGGATGTGCTGTCTACATAATGTTAGAAATCAACGCTTTTCTTTAAAAAAAATACCTGATAAATTCCAGAGTTTGAATTGGGGCCCCTGAAGTCTGGCTATGAAGCATAACCAGGCCGCTGCAGTGATCATTTCAGTGCCTGCCTGATAACCTTGCTGTACATATATGATGCTTTGCCAGAACTCCTTGTTGGCTGAGCCATACATGAACTGAAGTTGTCAGAAAAGGGTTAACAACTAAGCTAGGCCTAAGTTGCTCTTCAGGTTGTGTTTTTTAAGTTGATAATTCCAGATGACCTACAATAAGAACCTCTAATCTAGTGTAATTCTTTATGGAGATTTTTAGAGTTAATCCTCGCACCAGCCCTAAAGGTCTCTCCACAGGGGCCGCTCCACACTGTCCCCAGACTTTCCAATCATTAGTGCTCTCCAGAGTTCCAGAAAAGCATTACATTGTCTGTTGAGCTTTACAGAGAATCCTGTTGGGACGTCTCTCAGATATAAAGTCTCGCAGTCGGAGAGGACGTCAGATCTACACAGGGCACAGGTGAGTCTATGGATGCTGCAGCCAGACGTCAATGGAAGTGGGGTTATTTTCAGTTTTTTTTTTGCATTTCTCTCCTGGACACTGCTATAACCCCAGACAAGCCAGGGTTTTTGGATTTAACCCTTGTCTCACTGTTTCTACCTGTCCTGAGACTGATGTGTGGTCCACACTTTGAGCTGATCTCCCACAATTATTGCAGAAATGACAAATCAAGTTCTACCCTTTTGTCTACTATCCTAAAATCATCCAGGGGAGGAAAAAAGCTACCTTTAACCCCTTAGTGACCAGCCTGTTTTGGGCCTTACTGACCAAGCGTTTTTCTTCTTCCTTTTTTCATCGTCGCGTTCCAAGAGCTATAACTTTTATATTTTTCCGTCTATATAGCTTTATGAGGGCTTGTTTTTTGCAGGACAAGTTTTAATTTTTAATGGTGCCATTTTGGGGTACGCATAACTTTCTGATTAACTTTTATTAACTCTTTCTGGGAGTGAGATAGGAAAAACAGCAATACTGCCACTGTGTTTATACGTTATAAATGTTACGGTGTTAATTTTTTCGGCATAAATAACATAATTTATTCCCTGTCAGCGCTATTACTTTTTCATTGGTATCATTTTGGAGTAAATTACGCTTTTTTATCACTTGTTATTGCGTTTTTAGGTGGCAACTAAGAATTAGCAATTCTGTCATTTTTTTTTTTTTTACGGCGTTCACCATAGGGGATAATTTACATGATATTTATGTAGTCAAGGTCATTATGGATGCAGCGATACCAAACATATGGGGGAGGATTTTTTTAGCAATTTTTTTCATTAAATTGAAAAAAAGCATAATTTTTTTAATAGGATTTTTTTTTTTTTTTTTTTACTTTTTTTTACCACCTTATAGTCCCATAAGGGGGCTATAACAGACAGCTTTTTGATAGATTTTAAAATGCAATGTATTATCCCTATAGTGCATTGCATTTTAATGTCAGTGCTATTCATTTGCGGCAGGAACACTAGAAGATGATGAATGCCACCTTCTATCCCACCTACTTCATACTGGTTGGTATTCCGGGTCTAGAACACGGGAATATCTGGATCTCAATCCCTTTCTGTATCCTCTATATATTTGCTTTGCTGGGAAACATCATGGTGATGGTTGTCATCCTCACATCTCCAAGACTCCACCAGCCTATGTTTATATTCCTCTCCATGTTGGCATTTAATGATGGTCTTCTTTGTACAAGCTTTGCCCCTAAAATTTTGTCCATCTTCTGGTTTGATGCTAGAGCCATTAGCTTTAATGGGTGTCTTCTCCAGATGTTCTTCATTCACAGCTTCACCAGTATTGAATCTGGGTTCTTGCTTTCCATGGCGTATGACCGCTACATTGCCATATATAAGCCTCTCCGGTATAGCTCCATAATAACCACTAGATTGATAACCAGACTGGTCATTGTGTTTCTGGTCCGGGCAGTTTTTCTGGTCGGCCCTTGTCTTGTTCTGATCAAAAGGTTTCCTGCTTTCAAGACCAACATCATTGCACATTCCTACTGCGAGCACATGGCGGTGGTGAAGCTTGCGGCCGCTGATATCCGGGTGAACAGTATATATGGACTATTTGTGGCTTTCACCATTCTTGGTGTCGATTTGCTTTTCATCCTCCTATCGTATACCATGATTTTCAATGCCGTCTTCCGTCTTCCATCTAAAGACGCTCGTCTGAAAGCATTTAACACGTGTACCCCTCATATGTGCGTGTTCCTGAGCTTTTACTGCATGGCCATATTCTCTTTCTTATCCCACCGATATGGCAAGAAGATTCCTCCTTATGTCCATATTATCTTCTCTGACATCTATCTCTTGGTTCCACCCATGCTCAACCCACTTGTCTATGGGGTGAAAACGAACCTGATCCGCGAGGAAATTTGGAAAAGCCTAAAAAACGTTAAGATTAATTGTAGGACAAGCTAGGAATAGTGATGAGAAGAGAACCTGTCATAAGATCAGATAAATATGGTTCCCCGAACCCTGGTTTTAACACTCTGGAGGGTGGCATGGGACCAGTAACTTCTTCTTCTCTGAGTCCCAACCGTCAACAGTTCAGGAATTGTAAAGAAATGCAGTCATTTCAATAAAACTGTATTAAATGTATCAGTAAAATGTATACTGCATACAAAAACACGGAGATGGTAAAAGAGGACAACGTTTTCACTCTGAGCTTTACCATGACCAAAACTAGAAAATGATCTTTAAAATTCCAAGTTCATTTTTATCTTAGGACACATATAAAAAATTAAAATACAATCTCCTAACCATTTCCCGTGCACACTTTGTCATATCAATGCCATGACTATGTGTGCGATGTGCACGTGAAGCCGGTAGGTGATTGTATTTAATATAGCTATATGGGTCCAAAATAAACTTTTGGCAAACTACTGATTCCCCAGGATTTTTGATGTATTGCTACGTGTGGACCAGCCCTGCCGTTTCGAGCACTGCAATTTAGAGTTCATGGCCTTGGGTGAACTGATGGTTCTGCTTTTTACATCTAAGGCTACTTTCACATTAGTGCTTTCAATTCCGCTATTGAGATCCGTCATAGGATCTCAATAGCGGAAGAAGACACTTCATTTTTTGTCCCCATTCCATGTCAATGGAACAGACAAAGGCAAAATGGAACTGAACGAAATGCATTCCGTTTTGTTTGGTTGCATCCCCATCGCGGACAGAATAAAGTTTTTTCTGTTCGCAATGTGGTGTGTAGCAAGACGGATCCGTCCTGACACACCATGTAAGTCAATGTGGACAGATCCGTTTTCTCTGAAAACTGATCCATCCACCATTGATTTTTAATGGTGTTCAAGACGGATCTGTCATAGCTATAGAAGACGCAATACAACCGGATCAGTTCATGACGGATGCATGCGGTTGTATTATTGTAACGGAAATGTTTTTGCAGATCCATGACCGATCCGGAAAAAAACACTAATGTGAAAGTAGTTTAAAAACTGAGAATCCAGACAAAATAGTGAACATAGCTGCGCTCTCTCTTCAGTGCATCATAAGCACTTTATTCAACGGACAATGTTTCTTCTCAGACCATAGAGCATCTTTCCGAAGGACTCTGGTCTGAACTGAAAGGTCACATGGGGGAATAGAGTGATTCTTGTAAATCATGGAAGGTGGGTTGCAGTCATCATGTATGATCTCACTAGAAATAACATTATTTTTGATGGACTACCTCAGTTCTGTAGATACTTTTCTTTTTGATCTACAGGTGTATACAGGTCTACAACTCTGAATGAGACTACAAGTGGTCAGCCAACCACTGCAAATGAATTCCAGTGTAAAGTGAACATTATGGCAAATTAATTCCATTGGATTCAAGAACCAGACAGAGATCTTGGGGTGGCAAGTTAGGAGGTAGTGTTTATTGAGGATCTAGGACTAGAGATGGCCTTGCGGTTCGCCCAGCGGTCGTTTCGCAACGAACTTTCGCAAACATATGGCGATGACTGTTCTTTTACATTGTGAAAAACTTTGACCCATGACACATCCATCAGGTGGTACAGGACAGCCAATGGAGACGTTTCAGCACATGGACACACCCCCTACCTTATAAATAAACCTGATCTGGCCGCCATTCTACATTCAGTCTTTTGCCAGTGTAGGGAGAGGTTGCTGTGTGGAGCAGGGACAGGCTGTTAGGGACACCCAACGCTAGCTAATAGGGCCACAAAAGTCATTTTAAGGACTGGTATAGGTGTGCTATCGATAGGTGTGACATACAGAGGGGTGTAATATACTTATAATATACAGTCATGTGAAAAAATTAGGACACCCTTTGAAAGCATGTGGTTTTTTGTAACATTTTTAATAAAAGGTTATTTCATCTCCGTTTCAACAATACAGAGAGATTAAAGTAATCCGACTAAACAAAGAAAACTGAAGAAAAGTCTTTTCAAGATCTTCTGTAAATGTCATTCTACAAAAATGCCTATTCTAACTGAGGAAAAAGATAGGACACCCTCACATGTATTCCCTCTTAAATTGGCTCAGATCTCACACAGGTATATCACACCAGGTGCACATAATTAGTAGATCGTTACTCTGCATGTTGAATGAGGCTTGCCCTATTTAAACCTCAGACATTTAGTTTGGTGTGCTCCTGACTGTTGAAGTGAGAGTGAGCACCATGGTGAGAGCAAAAGAGCTGTCAGAGGACTTCAGAAAAAAGATTGTAGCAGCCTATGAGTCTGGGAAGGGATTTAAAAAGATCTCAAAAGATTTTGAAATCAGCCATTCCACTGTCCGGAAGATAGTCTACAAGTGGAGGGCTTTCAAAACAACTGCCAACATGCCCAGGACTGGTCGCCCCAGCAAGTTCACCCCAAGAGCAGACCGCAAGATGCTAAAAGAGGTCTCCAAAAACCCTAAAGTGTCATCTCGAGAACTACAGCAGGCTCTGGCTACTGTTGATGTAGAAGTACATGCCTCTACAATCAGAAAGAGACTGTACAAGTTTAACTTGCATGGGAGGTGTGCAAGGAGGAAACCTTTGCTTTCCAAGAGAAACATCGAGGCTAGACTGACATTTGCCAGAGATAAAGTTGACAAAGACCAGGACTTCTGGAATAATGTTCTTTGGACAGATGAGTCCAAAATTGAATTATTTGGACACAACAGCAGAGGACATGTTTGGCGTAAACCAAACACAGCATTCCAAGAAAAGAACCTCATACCAACTGTGAAGCATGGAGGTGGAAGTGTCATGGTTTGGGGCTGCTTTGCTGCAGCAGGACCTGGTCAGCTCACCATCATAGAATCCACGATGAATTCTACTGTGTATCAGAAGGTGCTTGAAGAACATGTGAGACCATCAGTTAGAAAATTAAAGCTGAAGCGGAACTGGACCATGCAACATGACAATGACCCAAAACATACTAGTAAATCAACCAAAGATTGGCTGAAAAAGAAGAAATGGAGAGTCCTGGAATGGCCAAGTCAAAGTCCAGATTTGAATCCCATTGAGATGCTGTGGGGTGACTTGAAAAGGGCTGTACGTGCAAGAAACCCCTCAAACATCTCACAGCTGAAAAAGTTCTGCATTGAGGAGTGGGGTAAAATTTCCTCAGACCGATGTCGAAGACTGGTAGATGGCTACAAGAACCGTCTCACTGCAGTTATTTCAGCCAAAGGAGGTAACACTCGCTATTAGGGGCAAGGGTGTCCTATCTTTTTCCTCAGTTAGAATAGGCATTTTTGTAGAATGACATTTACAGAAGATCTTGAAAAGACTTTTCTTCAGTTTTCTTTGTTTAGTCGGATTACTTTAATCTCTCTGTATTGTTGAAACGGAGATGAAATAACCTTTTATTAAAAATGTTACAAAAAACCACATGCTTTCAAAGGGTGTCCTAATTTTTTCACATGACTGTACTTTCTAACATAGATAGTATATTATACTGCATTTGCATTTTGCAGCAGTTGTGTGCGGTTCTGCTGCGATACTGCAGGTATATAGAGGGACAAACGCCATTGAAATAATTAATTGCAACGGGTGTAATATACCTGTTGCCCCCCAAAAAACTGATTGAGGCCTACGATACACCTGCTTCCACAAAATATTGATTAAGGGGTTCTATATACCTGCTTTCACAATATATTGATTGAGGCCTGCGACACCAGCTTCCACCAAATATTGATTAAGGGGTTTGATATACCAGCTTCCAGCAAATACTCATTAGGGGTTCTATATACCTGATAGAGGGGATTGATATACTGGCTTCCAACAAATATTGATTGAGGCCTGCGATACAACAGCTTCCACCAAATATTGATTAAGGGGTTTGATATACCTGCTTCCACCAAATATTGATTGAAGCCTGTGATATACCTTCTTCCACAAATACTGCTCTTCTATAGGGACTTTGGCACAGGGTCATTTTAAAAATGACAGGCAGAGGAAGAGGCAGGCCGTTCCACAGGGGTGGTAGGAATCGGGCAGGTGCACCAGGCCGGAGCCTAAGTGGGAAGTTGGAGAAGGCGCATGCGATTACGTCAAAGGATGCACCAGAGTTGGATGAGTGGCTAACTTAGCCTTCCGCTTCTGCACCCTCCTCATCCTCTGTATCTGCACCCTCCTCATCCTCTGTATCTGCACCCTCCTCGCTCTCTGCTGTGTGCATCCCCAAAGACACCACCACCACCATAGCCCCTCCACTTGAGTCATAGAAATTATTTTCCCATCTATTCCCAGACCTTACCCATGCACAGCCATTCTTGACATCGGATCAGGAGGAGGAGGTAGCAACAGTCGACACCTTGCAGTCTAACGACAGTACCCAGATCAGCCCAAGGAGGTTGGTCCCCGCTGTTGCTGCCTACTCCGAGATCTGTAATGCAAGTGGTGGTAAAGGTGACGATGATGACGTGTCGATGGATCTTACGTGGGTGCCCACAAGAGAGAAGGAGGAGGGAAGTTCAGAGGGAGAGACGGAGCAGCAGATAGTGAGGAGAAGGAGGAGAAGCAGGCAGAACTTACAGTGCACAGGAGGCAAAAAGCAGACTGCAAATGTATCAGGAGCGAGCCATCCACCATGCACGGTCACATCTTGCGCTCCCAGGATGCCGACACATGGCTCCGCAGTGTGGGCTTTTTGTAACGTGTCAGCTGATGACAATAGTGTTGCCATCTGCAGCCTGTGCTGTCAACGCATAAGTCGCGGTAAGCCCAACACTCACCTAGGGACGACCGCCTTAAAGGGGTTGTCCGGGACCAAATGTTTTAAAAAAAAACACGTTTACTCACAATGTACATCTAAGTAAAGGCCTCCATACATTTTCAGCTATTTTTGCAACTTCTATGTGGCTCCAACGGTCCCCCACTCATTGTTTATATATCTGTTTATCTTTACCTGACTTCCGGCTGCACTGCCCTGTGGGTCCTGGGGCAGCACAGTATCAGGTGGTTACAGCTGTCTCTCTGCTCCCTCATCAATATTCACCTCAATTCATTCTGCAGCTCACCGGACTGGAGGGGCGGAGCTGAGCTGGTTAAGGGGCGGGGCTTAGTGGGATGTCGGGCAGCCGCTGTAACTCCGCCCCTCATCCATATTCACCTCGATTCATTTGCTGCCAGTGACGTCACCGGGCTCCCTGAGCAGCGGAAGAGGAAGCTTTGCTTGCCTGCAAGGGACCCGGTACGTCACTGAGGAGAAGAAAACAGTAACTTCCGGCCACGAATTTCAAAGATGAAAACGGGGCTGCAGAAATCTGTGCCAAAGGTACTACCTGCTTGTATGTAATGTGTATGCCACACTTGTACTATTAGAGTAATGTCCCCAATCCCGGACAACCCCTTTAAGAAGGCACCTGGCCTCCCATCACCGGGCCCAGTGGGAGAAACACCGTCAGAACCCACAAAGCCACACTCCTGGCACTCCACATCCTGCCTCTTCTCCTTCTCCTCTATCCTCCCATGGAATGCATACAGGCCTGCCTCTTCTTCTCTTTCTCCTACTCCTCCTAGGCTGACTCCTCCTTTTCCACTGCTACCGCTACTTCCGCTGCGCCCCCCAAGCTCCCAGAACCGTTTTGACGTTACCAGGTGAGACGTTGCCATGCTGCGCTGCAGCTGTTGTGCCTGGAAGCAAAGAGCCACACCGGTCCTGCACTGCTTTCAGCTCTGTGGTCACAGGCCGATCAGTGGCTAACCTCACTCAATTTGACAGTTGGTAAAGTGGTGTGCGACAACGGTGCCAATCTGCTGAGTGCGCTGAAATAGGGCAAAATAACACACTTGCCATGCATGGCACACGTCCTGAACTTAGTCGTGCAGTGATTCGTTGACAAATACCCCGGGTCCAGGACATCTTGCGGCAGTCCAGGAAAATCTCTGGCCATTTTAGAAGATCTTACACGGCCATGGCTCGCCTTGCGGACGTTCAGCTTGGTTTCTTTTCACCATGCCAGTGGCTGCTCATGCTCGACGCATGCAGACTTCTGCGGCCATTTGATGAGATCACAAACTGGTCAGTCACAGCCAGGGCGCCATCAGTAAAATCGTACCTCACACCTTCTATCTGGAGCATGCGTTGCGTCGTTTCATTGATCAAGCCGTCGAGGAGCAGGAGCTGGAAGATGAGGAAGTCGCAATGCTGAATGAATTCCCAGGAAGGGTACTCCATCTGAGACAAGTCAGCAGGTGTCACAGTAGGTGAGGGAAGGGAAGCAAAGCAAATACAACAAAACACCAGGCTAGGCCCCAAAGCTAGGGAACAGGGAAAGGTCACCACCGGACAATCCCTGAGCCTTTCCCTGACTGCTGACAACATGAGCAAATCCTTAAGGTGGAAGTGCTCATGCACTGGAACCTAAGCTTAAATATTCCAATAGTCTGAGACTATAATTTCCTGTCACACTTATTTTAGCCAGTAACTCAATAGGGTATATATCTGATTGGTATAATACTCTTATCTGTAAACCTCACTATGGCTTTACAGCCTCGGTAACTGCACTATCCCTCAGATGTGTGCGGCGTCTGCAGATCGCCTCACTACTTTTCCATTTTATGCCCTGCCATAATTTTTTTTAAGTGTTTAAAGACGCAGCTCCCCCAGTGTTTAAAGAGCTGCGTCTTTAAACACTTTTAAAAAGAAACAGCCTTGTCATCATCGCTTGCCGGACCTGCGGCAACGCTGCAAGAGGAGTATGAGGAAGAGGAGTCAGAGGAGGAATGTGGCTTTGAGGAGGAGGAAGACCAACCACAGCAGGCATCCCAGGGTGCTCGTTGTTGTCACCTATCTGGAATCCGTGGTCTTGTACGTGGCTGGGGGGAAGAACAGACCGTCAATGACATCAGAGAGGACGAGGAACGGGAAATGAGTAGCTCGGCATCTATCACAGCTGAGGATGGGGGAAATCCTCAGACGTGCGGTGAAGGAAGATGTCCAGTCGCTACTCGCCAGGAACACAGAATTAGGGAGCAGGTCACCTCCTGTTGCGTCCCTAACGCTGACCCTGTCTCCTACCTGCATGGGCCGACCTTGATGGTAGGAGGACCCATGCGCAGGAACCTCAGAGCCCTGACTTACCCTCCATACGGTCCCTGGGCTAAGGAGCAGGGTAAGACAACCCACTCCTCCTAGGAACGGAGGAGCAGGAGTCTCACTGGCCAAGCAGCATGAAGATGGGGGTACATAAACAGGACTATGGATAATATAGGTGAACCCTAACAGTTCCACACAAACCTGTCTCAGCCTTGCTGACTGGAACCCGTGCTAACGCTGTCCACACAGACAAAGGTAAACAGCACACACATGAAGACACACAGGGACCAGGACATCCATAGCTGCACAAAAACCAAAGACACAGGACATCAACAACAAATCACGCAATAATAACTTATGACCGGAAAGGTGGCCCTTACAAGGAGATAGAAATCACAGGAGGCTGCTACAGCAAAGCATGACTGAAGCAACCTACTGAGCCATGCCAAAGACAGAAGCTATATAGGCCTAAGTGGCCACACCCACCAGTCAGACACACCCAGTGACATCACACACACTGGGAAGAGAGTTAACCCTTCCAGCACCACAGGAAAGGGAAAAGACCAACTTAAAGGAACAGTGTCCAAACACAACAAACACACTGTGGTTGTTGCCGCAGGCAACGACATGGGTGGCAACCGTGTCCTGGGAGTCAGCCCAAAGGCCGGGACACTGCCACCACATGTACACAACACCAAACGTTGCCACGGGCAACCACAGTGCAGGAAAGGTGTCAGTGCACACCACAAAATACACAGAGTGCACACAGACAAACAACGGTGCATACATACACGCACACAAACTCCAAAGGGACCGCACACATACCTGTTGTCTGCGGCAACTGCACTTGAGACAAGTAACATCATGCCTCAAGCTGCGGTTGAAACAACAACCCAAACCGCGGGCAACAGTATGCGGCTCCCAAGGAGTCACGGCCAAAACCGTGGCCGTGACAGCATCCAACCTTGTGCAAATGGGGTCATGTCTGTTAAGGGACCCTCGTATAAAAAGGATGAAGGAGAACGACCTGTACTGGGTGGCCACACCCGGTATAAGCAGAAAGTGCCTGAAATGTTACCAAATTACCGGAAGTCAGAAAGGATGCAGCAGTTAAAAACCAAACTAAAGAATATGCTTTACACAGCTTATAAGGGGGATGTCACAGCACAACGGGAATCTAACAGGGGAAGAGGGGAAAGTAATCCTCCTCCTACCACGACCACGGCGGCAAGGACAGGGCGCTTTACAGACGTGTTGTTGATGGAGGACATGCAGAGCTTTTTTAGTCCTACACATCGCGACAGCCCTTCGGGGTCCACCCTCAGAGAACAACTCGACCGACAGGTGGCAGACTACCTCGCCTTAACTGCAGATATCGACACTCTGAGGAGCGATGAACCCCTTGACTACTGGGTGTGCAGGCTTGACCTGTGGCCTGAGCTATCCCAGTTTGCGATAGAACTTCTGGCCTGCCCCGCTTCAAGTGTCCTGTCAGAAAGGACCTTCAGTGCAGCAGGAGGCATTGTCACTGACAAAAGAAGTCGTCAAAAAAGTGTTGATTACCTCACCTTCATTAAGATGAATGAGGCATGGACCCCGAAGGGACTGACAGTGGGGGATACGTTTGACTAACAAAAGGCCTGATGACATGTCTTGGCCTCATAATGGTTCCCACGCTGCTGTATTTAATGTCTGCATACCGGATGACTTTCGTGAATTCTCCGCCACCAACTAGGGTTCAAGCCGCAATGTTTTAGTCACCTTTCTGCCTGGAAAACATCGATTTTTCCAGCCGCTGCTACAACAGCGGCTGCAACAATAACATTGTTTTTGTGTACATGCCTCATTTTTCTGGCCTCTGGTGCTGCACTGTGGCTGCAAAAACAAAACAAAAAAAAGGCACATACAAGTGTCAATTCCCCTTCGTGATCGGTACCTTGTTGTGGTGAAGGGGCTTGTGTATCACAATGAAGCGATCAGCACCTCTATGAGTGTGTTGGCAATGTTGCCACACCCCAGATAAGGCCGTTGCTACATTATGATCAGACCAAAAGCGATCGGGACGGCTGGATGTTTTCATAGAAAAAACTAAATTTTTTTATTTATCTTTTTTTAAGTTGTATGGGTGGGTTTTTAAAACATAAAATAAAAAAAATCATAATAAAGTCTCTTAATAGTTTATTAGGAATAATGCAGACAATTTAAAAAATCCCCAACAATTCCAATACAAAGCAAGTACAGAGCTCAGAACTAAATTATTCCAGGATGTCGTAATGGTTCGTTAATTCGACAATGGTTTATCAATTCGACACATGTCCCCGGATAGGGGATGTAACAGGGATTAAACTGATAGGAATAGTACTAGTTAAGACACCACTCATATAGGGTGTCACAGAACATTGCTCCGTGCACGCGCAGTGCCCCAACTTGGGAGTAAGAGGACCGACCAAGCTGCTTTTTCCATCTCCCGGTTCCTAAAATCAATTCAGTTTGGTGGATCAGAGTTTGGTCTGTCACTGTGAAGGCAGTCGAAGGTACCCGGCCTAAATTTTTTTTCACAAAAGGCAATCCCTGATATGGGACGTAACAGGGATTAAACTGATGAGAATAGTACTACAGAAAATAGCACTCATATCGGGTGTGACAGTAAATTGCGCGGCGCAGACACAGTGACCGCGGCGTGGATTCAAACAAAGGGGAGGGAGCCAGCGTTTCTTTAACCATCTCCCCGTTCGAAAAATCTATTCAATAAATGGACCCCAGATTGGGGACGTAACTGGGATTAAACTGATGAGAATAGTACTACAGAAAATACCACTCATATCGGGTGGGACAGTAAATTGCACAGCGCAGACGCAGTGACCGTGGATTCAAACAAAGGGGAGGGAGCCAGCGTTTTTTTAACCATCTCCCCATTTGAAAAATCAATTCAATTCACCTTTCGGGGACCCTTGGTGTTGTACGTGGCTGGTGGAGGAAGAAACCTTCAATGACATCAACGGGACATGGCTAGCTTGGTATCCAACCTTGTGCAAATGGGAAGTTTGCGGTTGGGCAAATGGACTGTTTGCGGTTGTTTGCGGTGCGTTAAACAGGGAGTTTGGTCTGTCAATGTCTGTGAAGCGGGCGTAACCCTTACACTACCTGATCGATACAACATCATACCTGATCGTATAGACACACTGGATGTTTTAAACCACATTGTGAAAAAAAAATTTGGATTGTTAGGTGATTTATGCCCTTTATGGATTAAAATCCAACTCTGCGTCAACTATGTAATTTTCCATGGGAGTTTTGCCATGGATCCCCCTCCGGCATGCCACAGTCCAGGTGTTAGTCCCCTTGAAACAACTTTTCCATCACTATTGTGCCCAGAAAGAGTCCCTGTGGGTTTTAAAATTCACCTGCCCATTGAAGTCAATGGCCGTTTGCCCGGTTCGCCCGTTTGCAAACATTTGGGAAAATTTGCGTTCGCTGTTCGTGAACGGAAAATTTTATGTTCGCGACATCTCTACCTACAACTACTGGGTGTCCAAAAGCTGGACACGTGGCATGAACTGGCGCTTTACGCTTTGGAGGTGCTGGCCTGCCCTGCCGCCAGCGTTTTGTCAGAGCGGGTATTTAGTGCTGCTGGTGGCATTCTGACAGATAAGTGTATCCGCCTGTCAACTGAGAATGCTGACCGGTTGACTCTTATCAGAATGAACAAGGCCTGGCTTGCCCCTGACTTCTCTACTCCACCAGAGTAAAGCGGATGAACATAAAGGCACTTTACATGTGGCTTTTATGGTGTATTGAACACACTGTATTCCCATGCAGCCCTTCCACCACAAAAAAGGGTATATGGTTCAATCTCCGTTTTCTCGTCCTCCTCCTTCATCATATCAACATGCTTATTAGGCTGCCCTCGCCCCTAATTTTTTAGATGGTCAGATCAGCAGCAGACCCTCACCCCTAATTTTTTATATGGTCAGTTCAGCAGCAGGCCCTCGCCCCTAATGTTTTAGATGGTCAGCTCAGCAGCAGACCCTCACCCCTAATTTTTTATATGGTCAGTTCAGCAGCAGGCCCTCGCCCCTAATGTTTTAGAGGGTCAGCTCAGCAGCAGACACTCACCTCTAATTTTTTAGATGGTCAGATCAGTAGCAGGCCCTCGCCCCTAATGTTTTACAGGTTCAACAGCAGGCCCTTGCTCCTAATGTTTTCGAGGGTCACCAGCAGGCCATCAACTGTAATTTTTCAAGGGTATATATGATGCCCTCCTTTATGTGTAATAAAGAGTGTATTGGAGTGCCGGTTCCTTGTAGTTTTTGGCAGCCCTTTCCCTTAGTGCATAGGCTTTATGAGTGTAGGAGTCCCACTACCTGAACAATTGTACCACAATGTGAATGAGGCCCTCCATTATGTGGTATACAGGTTGTATCGGAGTGTCTCTTCCTTGTAACTTTTAGCAGCACTTGCAAATATACAATAAATATACAGGAAAGAATGTTTCCTAACAATTTTTCCTCTAAAATCGATTTTATCTTTGGGTTTGTGCGTATTATTGTCAGTCTATAAAAGTGGCGCACTACTTGGACAACATCGTTCCCAGTAGCGACCTGGGAGTTCAAGATGCATCCAGACGTCCTCCCCATGCTGTTCCCGAACCATTTTGTTTCCATCAATTTCTGACCTTTTCCTGTGAACCAGACACCCACCCCTCTTCAGAGCAGGGGGTGACTGGTTTATTTCTCTGGTTCTCCCATTGACTTCCATTGTGCTCTGGTGCTCGATCAACACTAGTCACTGTTTATTTTGCCCTTCTTCTGATCGGTCAGAACAATAACCCCTAAAAAAACGGATCCTTTCTGTTGAGCATCCGCCTTCACTCGGTCAGCATTTGGTCAGTAATCCATCAGTATTGCTAATGCCCAAAAAAACCAGGAGTGAACCCAAAACAGAGATGACAGGTGGATGGAATATTTGCATGTTTTGTACCCACTCCTTCTTTTGGCTACCAAATAACAAGCCAATTCTGATGGGACCATATGGGCCTTACACTTTCTACACAGACAGGATCCATTGTGCATCTCATTTTATTTTATTTTTTTGACAGACCAGAAAAAGGGTCAAATAAATGATGATGTCGGCCAGGCCGAAAGGAAAAATAGTGGGGGAGGGTGGGAACAGCATGAGACGTTTGCAGAGTGGCCGTATGACATACTTGGGAGGTGAAAGCAGCATGAGGAGACCACAGAGTGGCCCAATGACAGAGTCTGGAGGTAGTGGCAGCATCTGGAGGAGGCCACAGAGTGGCTTTCATAATCAGTGTGGGGGTAAACTCCACACTGAACACAGGAGGGAAGGGGAACAGTAACTGGGCCTGGAAACTTGGTATGGAACAGGTTTTCTCCTAAACAACCCCAATCTGGGCCCTAACTACCTAACAATATGAATAGACCTTGAAGGTAGGAATATTCATATGCAGTATACCTAGGCACTAATTTCCCTATAATGCCCTGGAATAAGGTTAGGACCAGAGACAACCCATTCCTTCCCATATGGACGAATAGAAGTCTCTGTCTCAGGCCTAAATACAAACAACAGGGAATATAACAAACACAATACAATAAGAAAGGACAAGACTTATGTTAAAGTAGAAAACTGGCAACTCCAGAAGCACCACAGAGTACAACCGACCAGCTATTAAGAAGACAGGAAGAAAATCTATAAACCGCGGCTACTTATGGGGAAGGTAAATTAGCAACAAGCAACACCTGAAGCAAGGGGTGTGGAATTCATTAAAACAAAGACTCAATAAGATCCACAAGTAACTTGTCAATTTAACCCACGTGTTGCCAGTCTCTCTAATCTCCTGGTACCTGCCAAGGCAACGTCCGTGACAGTGGAACAATGACAGTGTGGAGGTGACAGCAGCAGCATTGGGAGGAGGCCACAGAGTGGCACAATAACAGAGTGTGGAGGTGGTAGCAGCATCAGGAGGAGGCCACAGTATGGCACAATTACAACATGTGGAGGTGGCAGCAGCATCATCAGGAGGCCACAGAGTGGCACAATGCCAGAGTGAGGAGGTGGCGGCAGCAGCAGTATCAGGAGGAGGCCACAGAGTGGCACAATCACAGTCTGGAGGTGGCAGCAGCAGCATCTGGAGACCAGAGAGGGGCACAATGATAGAGTGTGGAGGTGGCAGCAGCAGCATCAGGAGGAGGCCATAGGGTGGCACAGTGACAGTGTGGAGGTGGCAGCAGCATCAGGAGACCACAAAGTGACTCGTTGACAGAGTGGGGAGGTGGGTGGCAATACCAGTACCAGCTGAAGATTGTGGGTGAAAGAAGGAGCACTTGGCACCAGATGTGTGGCATCAGATGGGTGGCATCAGATGGGTGGCAGCATTAGAATAGTAGCTGAGGCAGGTAGCCAGAAGAAACCGGTCTCTTTTGTCAAAGTGTTGGTTTGGTACCATGGATGATCTAGTCTGATGTATCAGGCATTGGTGGGTGGAAATCCTGGCTGATCCACACCTGATTCATCTTGACAAAGGTCAGTCTCTCCACATTTTGGGTTGACAGGCGAGTTCTTCTTGGGTTAAGTATGGCCCCTGCCGCACTAAAAACCCACTCTGATGCCACACTATTGGCCGGGCAGGGCAGCTTTTCCAGGGCAAACTCTGCCAGTTGCGGCCACAAATCTAGTTTGGCTGCCCAGTAGTCCAGCAGATCTTCAATGTGGGGTGGTAGGGTGCTGTCAAAGCATGCCACCACCTGCTGGTTCAGGTCCCGCTCCAGGTCTAGCTGCTGTTGTTGAGTAGTTTCTTCACTTGGTGGGTGAAGAAAGCTGCTCATTAGTGACTCTATCAGAACCAGATTGGTATGCACTTCACATGCGAATCGCATCCCAATACACTACCTTTCCTGGATATAAAAATCTCCAGGAATAACAGGGGTGAACTGGACACTTCAATTTTTAGAAAAGCCAGCTCCACAAATTCCCTCCTGAGGTGGGAAAGCAACCACCCGCTCCCACTCAGGAGAGGGATCCCTAGGGGCCAATATCTACGTCTTAGACGTAACTGTTCAGACACACATGACTTCGTCACACAGGCAGCAGATTTGAGGAGGAGGTTCCTGTCAAGGGGGTATCCCGATTACGTCTTGAGGTCTGCGTACCAGACAGCGCTATCCCGCCCAAGATCCTCCCTCTTGACTCCAAATCAGTCTTCCACCCCTCAGGTGAAAACTCTGAGAATCATCACAAACTTTGATAGAGGGTCTAAACAAGTCAAGCACATCATACAAAGCCATTGGGAGGTCCTCAAAATGGACCCGGACCTGAAAGACGTGCTTGGTGACCAACCGCAAATTACATATAGAAGGGGACCCAATTTGCGCGACAAACTGGTGCACAGCCAATATGCACCCAACCGCGCAAATTCCACTTGGTTGCGGTCCAAAGTTGTGGGTAGCCACAGATGTGGTAACTGTGTAGCATGCAGATATATACAAACTACAAAAACCTTTGTAAGCCATGTTACAGGGAAACAATACTCCATCCCACATTTCATTAACTGTAAATCCAGAGGGATTGTATACCGTATCCAGTGCGAATGTGGGATGGAGTATATAGGGAAGACTATACGAGAATTTAGGAGGAGGATAGGGGAACACCTGGGGGACATCTCTCATAAAAGGGACACCCCATTATCCAAACACGTACATACCATCCATAATGGCAGTGCCTCTTTGAGATTTATGGGCATCGACCTGGTGAAGTCTCCTCCCAGAGGGGGCGACTGGGACAGGCTCCTCCTCCAGCGCGAATCACGCTGGATCTTTTGCCTAAAAACCTCTGCACCCCGCGGCCTTAATGAAAGGTTGGACTATGGGTGTTTCATCTAATTGAATGTTGGGATGGACCCATGTAAAACATCCAGGTTCTCCTCCAATAATCCTCTCCCCCCCCCCCCCCCCCCCCCTTTGACATTTGGTGTACCATGCAGCAGTTCATGCGATCATCCCTGGTCGCCATAACCCTGCAGGAAATACTAGTTCATCTTGCTGTGATTTTGTGTTACAGCGTCATTATGGACGCATCTATCAGGAAGCGCTCCATAAGGTTGCCGATCTGTTGATCTAATCTCCTAGGCAACCCTCCCTCCGCATTACCTCTATCTTGACTGGGACTGGCCGCCGCTATCACGTGATGCCGGCGCCGGCCTCTGACGTTTTTTCGCCGCGCATGACGAATTTTCGCGCTGCGCATGCGCATGACGTCAGACGCCGGCGTGGACGATCGCAGGGCGGTCCGACCAATAGAGGCGCGGATGGGCTTAATTTAAACCCCATGCAGGTATGTATCGACGTGGCTGGTAGATGTAGAGGAACCCCTGAAGTTAGAGGGACATCACCTTTAGTGAGGACCACCGTATCCCACACACCAACGAGCAGTGGACTATCTTTTTCCCTGCGGCTTGGCACTCCAACACCAGGGGTGTCATTATATTGGCTCCTATTCTATTTTATTTATAGGAGCCTTCTTCATCCCCATTTTTTCATTGATTTGACCACAAGGTGTCTCTTTTTTGCCACTTGTGGTCACATATGGTATATGCTATTTTTCCGCGTACCAATTTCCCCTGAGGAGTCGATAGGACAGAAACGGGCCA
Source organism: Bufo gargarizans (assembly GCF_014858855.1). NCBI lineage: Eukaryota > Metazoa > Chordata > Amphibia > Anura > Bufonidae > Bufo > Bufo gargarizans. The sequence goes on along the minus strand of NC_058082.1, from coordinate 15,719,227 downwards.
CGTCGGGAGGTCTGAAGAAAATTGCATTTTTATAGTGCCAGGATCAGGTCCATAACCAGGGACAGGTATCCGGACGGGGCGTCCTGAAAAGGGCGAACTCTGTTTAGATAGGCAGTATGGGAGCAGCCCCCTTCCCCCGTTTGTAAGGGTGAGATAGGGTACAGGAATACCACTCCTCCTGATAACCTGCCAATCCAAGACACCGTCCGGTCCAGGCAACAAAAAGAGCCTTACTGATCCTAGCCACCTGGTTGGTCGGGTAAGACTGCTTGCGTCCTCACAGGCGCAGCAGGTCCATTTACTTACCTTTTCTCTACCAGCGGTGGGGTACCTAATTGGACCCCCTAAATGTTTGTATGTCACATTGATGCATCCCTTGGTGTATTTTTAACGTATACTTTATAAAAGTTATATTTTAACAAGGATATTTCCCCACGCTTTCTAGTGTTGGGCCTTTACGCATTAGTGACTCTAGACTCAAGTTGCTGCTGATGGAGCTGAAATTGCTCCTGCCACCCCACTCTGCTACAGCAGCCATGGCAGGGTAACGTGAGCACAGAGGGCCCCCCCCCCCCGGTCAGACCTGCAAGAGAATGGATAAGGGCACAGATAGGCAGCGAACAACTGACTAGATAGGATGTCTCTATAGTAGTTCAGTTTATCCTCCCTCTCAGCGGGTGTAAAAAAGACCCCCATTTTGGTCTGGTAGTGAGGGTCCAACAAGGTGGAGAGCCAGAAGTCATCCCTCAGCCGAATGCTGACAATTCCGCTGTCACTACACAAGCAAGTGAGCATGCATCGGGCCGTTTGTGCAAGTGATTTGGAGGGAGACCCTGACTCCATCTCCACTGCATACTGCCACTGTGTGTCTGGGTCCTCTGCCTCGTCTTCCTCATCGCCCTGTAGCTCCTCTGGCTTCTCCTGCTCCTCCTCTCCTGTCACCTGTGTAAAAAAAAATAAAAAAATCTCTACACAATGCTTGTGCTCCAACGTCCTCCTCCTCCTCCAGTTCAGTCTCCACAGGGCTCATGTGGCCGTGAGATGTAGGCGCCTCATCTCCAGTCCCCTGACCAGCCAGATTTACCAGCATCTGTTCCAGGACATGAAGCAGTGGAATGACGCTGTTCATCCCATAGTCCTGGCGACTGATAAATAACGTGGCATCCTCAAAGGGCCTGAGCAAACAGCAGATGTCAAGCCTGAGCTGCCACTGGCTGACATCGGAGTTACACAGGGGAGTACTCCTGTCCGCTTGGATCATCAATAAATCGTTTATGGCCTTTCTCTGTTCGCACAGTTGGTCCAACATATGGAGGGTGGAATTCCAATGGGTAGAAACGTCGCATATCAGCCGTTCTGCTGCTGCAGCTCAAGAAGGGTGTGTTTTGCTGTGTACGAGGGGCTGAAGTGCATGCAAATTTTCCTGGCCATTTTTAGGATGTCTTGCAGATGGGTGGAAGACTTCAGGAACCGCTTGACAACCCGATTGAACACTTGTGCCATGCAGGCACCGACACCATGACACTTGACGCAGCGCCGACACCATGATCTTCTCGTTGTCAGTCACCATGGATCTGATTTAGAGTTGTCGCAGAGAAAGCCAGGATTCAATTTCTTAATGAAGGACACGGAGCAGTTCCTCCCCTGTGTGACTACGTTCGCCCAGGCAAACGAGGTGCAGAACAGCGTGACACCGCCATGCCCTGAACATGTGGTATGCTGGAGGGGCACTGTGAATTGTCCCTGCAATGGAGGCTGAGGACATGGTGGAGGATGAGGAGGCAGAGGCGGACATTGTCGGTGGACCAACGGCGTGACAACGTGGAGGCAGAAGCAGCGTCACCTGGCCAAGTTGCTGGTGTGGCTGGGCAGGAACCACATTTACCCAGTGGGCCGCAAAGGACATGTATTGTCCCTGACCATAGTTACAGCTCCACACGTCGGTACTACCGCGCACTTTGGCAGACACCGACAGGCTCAAGGACTGGCCCACCTTCTATTCTACATGTGTCTGCAGGGCTGGTAATGCCTTTGGCAAAGAAATGACGGCTTGGGACTCTCCACCTCGGCTCGGCACAAGCCATCAGTTCTCTGAAAGGTGCAGAGTCCACCACTTGGAAATGGAGGGACTGCAGCACCAGCAACTTGGACAGGAGCATGTTCAGCTTCTGCGCCGTTGGTGAGTGCAGGCATAATGTTGTCTCTTGGCAATCACTTCGGTGATTGGTTGCTGATGGAATAACTGACGAGGAGTAGGAGGAGGAGCATCAGGACCAGCAGATGATGGAAAGGAAAGACAGCTCCCTCCGGTTAAGGTGGTGCAGCCTTGACTGCCTGAAATCAGGTACGTGCCACTGGGTGATGCAGGCAGGTTGAAAAAAACACATCGGAGCCACGGTTCTCCAAGGTCACTTTATGGTTATGCTGCATATGTTGACGCAGGGCCGTAGTGCCAAAATTTGCACCCTGGACACGCTTCACCTTCTGCCCACAGATTCTACAAATGGCCATGTTCGCCTCCTCCGGCGGCTTAACAAAAAACTGCCACACCGCTAAGTAGGTGATTTTACCCCCAACACTCCGCACTGACTGACTGCTACCACCGCTGCTTCCGTGAACCCCTGCACCACTAGTTTCCGGGCAGGTAGGTTCCTGCGAAGCTGGTGGTCTACCCCGGGCATGTTTTGCTCCCGACCTCCCACTGCTGCCACCCTACTGGTTTACGGCCATGCTAGCGACTTGCTAACTCCGCTGTTAGCTCGTGAACTGGGGAGGGCTCACCAGGATGCATGAAGACACAGATGAGGAAAGCGACACAGACACCGGCTTTTGTAAACAAAAGAAACTTTACTAAAACAGTAATATAAACACAACGATATGAAGGTGCACCAAATATCTTATACCCCGGACCCACAGTCACTGTCCCTGTCCAGTTGGACAGACCTATCGTGGTGGCACGCACAGCAGAGCCTGCAACTCAATACTGTGCCACAGAACAACTCTGTAAAGCCTGCCGACATGCAAGTCCTAACTAACTAAATAACTAATTGCAAGTCTAGACTCAATCTCTGATGCTTCAGGAGCCACTCATATAATGCAATGAGTAAATGCATTTACTGATCTGCATCCGTTCTGTGTCAGGGGATGTCTTTTAACCGAGATGATCACCAGGCCCTTAGTACTCATGCGGCCTTGCTTGATAGTTAAACGTCTGATTAAATGCTGTAAACAGTCCTCCTGGAACAATTTCTCTTCCTAAAATCAGGATCTAGGTGAGGGACAATGACCAGTCCCCCTCCACTGCGTCCCCGATCACTCCAGGACACTCAGACACCAGGACTGAACCAGATTCAATCTCACACAGCCAGACCTTCCAACATGTCAGTTCTCTCTCTCTATCACTTCTTGGTCCTTCTTCTAGCAGCAGCAGCATGAGTCATCCTCTCCATAGCAGTAACTTAACTGTGTGGAGGAACAGCGGCCTCCTGTAGCCGAAATTAAAATGACAATCCCAAAGTTTCACTATGCACCAGCATTATACAGGAAGAGCTGTTCCACAATCTCACACCGCCACTGCCTCACGGGTAAGTTGCCACCCTCTTCTGCCAATGATGATGAAGCCCCCAATTCACCCGGCTCCCAAGTGCGATCAGCTATGTCATCATCATCAACGAGTACTGTCTGTACGTCACTGATGTCTTTCTGGGTAAGGAGCCTCACCGCTCGTAACACCAGCTCCCACGCCACTCTCCTCATAACTACTTGCCCGCCTAGCGGAGGAAGCAGCGGATGTCTCCTTCACATCTTGGCTGGCCAGTAGCTGCTGACTGTCCTCTAGTAGCTCGTCCTCGCTCTATAGTGGGGCTGAGACCACAGCATATAATACTTCTCTGGCTGAGGGAACAGAAAAGGACAGAGGCAGGTTGAGGACAAGTGAGGGCACAGGGCCTGCTCCTGGGCCATGCCGACTAAGGGTTGTGTCTGACGAACCCACTGACTCTTGGCTGGGGGTGTCTGATGTCACTTGGGACGAAGTGGATGACAGAGTCAACCACTCCAGAAACGCTGGGTGCTGGTCAAGACATGACCGATAGATGACACCGGGAGCTCAGGCCTCTCACTGCGACTTCTGCTGCCACGGCCCCTTACTCTGCTGCAACCTGTGCCTGCGCCAGAAACATTTAGGCCTCTGCCACTCCTCTGTGCAGGACCTGGCACTTCTCTGTCTGACATACTGTTAGACTAAATAAATAAATGAAAAGTAAATTAAAACCTCCCTAAAAAAGTCTGTAAATTTCTCACTTCACCACACAACGGCAAATCATTTTTCTGTGCCACTAATACACGCCAAAAAGGGCTTTAGAACAGATAACTGCACCGCTGAACGGCAAATAATTTACATATGTTTTTGCCACTAACCCATGACACAAAGGGCTGTAATTTTCTCACTTTAACACACAACGGCTAATAAGTCCTTTTTTCCCACTAATACAAGCCAAAAAATGCTTTAGAACATATAACTGCCCCGCACAAGGGCAAATAAGACATAGAAATATTTCCTTGTAATAACCCTGTTAATGGCGGTATCACACAGCACTTGCACCCCAATAACGAGAACGGTTTGCTGGAATTACAGAGCTGTATAATGGCAATGTGGATCCACAGTCAGTGCAGCAAGGTGTAATAGGATTGTTCCTATTACCCAGATTGTAACCTCCCCGACTGAACCCTGTTCCATACAAATGCTGTGGAATGGTTCCTCCCTATCCTTTCCCTGTACTTATATACAGCAAAATAAAAGTTTTAAAGTCTTTCCTAGCACTGTCCCTAGCGCCTGCTGACGTTTCTCCCTGCACTAATGCAGTGTCCCACTATGTGTGAAAAGGGGACACTTCAAACTTTTGTATGTCATGCTATTTAATGCCATTTTTCTATTTGCACTGTAAAAGCTGCTTGTTCCCCACAACAGGCTGGTAACCACATTTTCACCACTAGATGTAGCTGTTACCTTATATAAATAGCAGAAGTCAGGGATCGGGAGTTGAGTTAGGAGTTGGGAGGAAGTTAGGAGAGGTGAAAAGAACACGCCTGAACACATGATTCCTCCCTGCTTCTGTTCTTGCTTTGGGCCAATGAGTTATTGGCCCAAAGCAACTTAAGCAGGAAGAAATCATGTGTTCAGATGGAAAAAAATGACAAATATTCTAAAAAACAAATATATAGCACTATATTCTATAGTGCTATGTATTCGTTTTTGACCCACACCTGTATTGATCGAGTAATATTCGCATATTACGCGATCATTACCTTGATGTTTTTCAAATAAAAAAAATAATGTAGAATATAACAAATATTCGAATTCACGAATATTCAACGAATATTCTACAAAATATTCACAAAATATCACAAATTCGAATATGACCCCTGCCGCTCATCACTACTCACTGTTTCTTGTTTGTGGGCCAATGAGAAGGCTGCAATACCATTGACTTCAGGAGTAGTGTTGGTCACTAATTTTCGTATCGCAAATTTCTATTGCAAATTTTCCGATTGTTCATTTTTGCAATCAAGAAAATAATGACTGGAGATCACGAATTCTCAAATATATGATGAATATTTGCCTAAATATTTACGAAATATCACAAATTAGAATTTTGCCCCTGCCGCTCATCACTGGACAGGATCTAGTGCTGAGTCCCAAGATGAACCTGAGGCCCCAGGCATGGGTGCCCGTGCTACCTATCAGCATCAGGCCTCGTATATTGGCCCGAACATTTTTTGGCAGCCAGTGACAGTCGAACCCCAGAGAAGTCCCCTCCGACAGCCAGTCTTACGCCAACATGCAAAGGACATAAAGGTCGCTGAGGCTCAGCAGATTTATCGTGCCTACCAAGACGGCCAACGCCGCATGGCAGTACAACAAGGCCTAGAAGTTGAACACAATCGCCCTTACTTTCTTGCAGACTATCCTCTAATAGAGATGTGGCGAACAAAAAAAATTCCGTTCGCGAACGGCGAACGCAAATTTTTGCAAATGTTCGCGAACCGGCGAACCGGGCGAACCGCCTTTGACTTCAATAGGCAGGCGAATTTTAAAACCCACAGGGACTCTTTCTGGCCACAGTAGTGATGGAAAAGTTGTTTCAAGGGGACTAACACCTGGACTGTGGCCGGAGGGGGATCCATGGCAAAACTCCCATGGAAAATTACATAGTTGACGCAGAGTCTGGTTTTAATCCATAAAGGGCATAAATCCCCTAACAATCCCAATTTTTTTTTTAACAACGTTGTTTAAAACATCCAGTGTGTCTATACGATCAGGTATGATGTTGTACCGATCAGGTAGTGTAAGGGTTACGCCCGCTTCACAGACATTGACAGACCAAACTCCCCTTTTAATGCACCTCAAACCACCACAAACAGTCCATTTGCCCAACCGCAAACTCCCCATTTGCACAAGGTTGGATACCAAGCTAGCCATGTCCCGTTGATGTCATTGAAGGTTTCTTCCTCCACCAGCCACGTACAACACCAAGGGTCCCCGAAAGGTGAATTTTGTTTGAATCCATCAGTTTAATCCCTGTTACGTCCCATATCAGGGATTGCCTTTTGTGAAAATATATCACAGAGAAATAATATAAATTGAATGATTTTTATCTGCAAAGCAGGGGCGTCGCTAGCTTAAAACATTCGGGGCCTGGGCCCCGGATGTTTTGTCCCAGGCCCGAATGTCCTGCCTGCCTGCCAGATACAACTGTAGTGCTGTACACAGAACGGCAATACAATTGAATCTTACACTGGGAAGAGGTGAAGGACCTTTGGTGACATCACAGGTCATGTGATCAGCAAAACAGGCTGTGATAGGATGACCTGGATGATGTCACCATCATGTGACCAGTGCAGGATTGGACCGGAGTGAAGAGGAGGAGCCTAATGCGGATGTCTGTACAGGAGAGGTAAGTGAAGGGAGAAGCAGAGCATGGCTGGGAGTTGTAGTTATTTAACTGGGATGTATGTTAGGGCTGAAGGGAGGGATGTTATTGACATGGAACTGTGTGCTTGAGGTGGCTGGGGGAGGGAGGGATGTTATTTACATGGGACTGTATGTTGTAAGTGGATGGTGGGGGGAATGATGTTTATGTACATGGGACTTAATGTTTAGGCCCATGTGTCCCAACCAGTGTGCCTCCAGCTGTTGCAAAACTACAACTTCCAGCATGCCTGGACAGCCTTGGGCTGTGCGGGCATGCTGGGAGTTGTAGTTTTGCAACAGCTGGAGGCACACTGGTTGGGAAACACTGGTTTAGGCTACGTTCACACTTGCGTTTGGGGATCCGCTTGTGAGATCCGTTTCAGGTCTCTCACAAGCAGCCCCAAATGCATCAGTTTAACCCCAATGCATTCTGAATGGATGCGAATGCATTCGTTCGGCTCGTACGGCCCCCCGTCCAGTTCTGGAGGCGGACCCTAAAATGCTGCACGCAGCGTTTTTGTGTCTGCATGGCCTTGCGGAGCCAAACGGATCCGTCCTGACTTACAATGTAAGTCAATAGGGACGGATCTCTTTGCATTGACACAAAATGGTGCAATTGTAAACGGATCCGTCCCCCATTGACTTTCAATGTAAGTCAGGACAGATCCGTATTGGGACTTAGAAATTCAAATCTAATACAAACGGATCGGTCCTGAACGGATGCATTCGTTTGTATTATATCAGTGCAGATCCGTCCTGTACAAGTACAGGACAGATCTGCACGAACGCAAGTGTGAAAGTAGCCTTAGAAGGTGATGTTTACATGGGATTGTGCGTTGGAGGCGGCTGGGGAGGAGGTGATGTTATTTACATGGGACTGTATGGTGGAGGGGGGATTATAACTGCAGGGGGCACTGCAGATCCAGGGGACATTATAGGCGGTCTTATTACTACTGGGGGCTCTATAGGAGGGTCTTATAGATCCGTCTCATTTCTACTAAGTGCACTATGGGGGCCTTATTACTACTGAGGGGTCTGTAGGGAGCTTTATTAACACTGGGGGAACAATAGGGGAGCTTATTACTACTGTGAGGGTATTATTAATATGGGAGGGCTCTTCTAATAATGAGGAGCATTATCACGGTTGGGGCAGTGTTACTAACGAGGGCATTCTAGAAGGGAATTACTATTGGTGGGACTATGAGGAGCACTATTACTATGGTGGGCAGTAATGTTTCTTTAGGATAGTATTTGGGGGTATGGGGGGGTTGAGGTTTTGGCATAGCAAGCAGCAGGATAACACTGTGGGGACTACAGTTGGGGGATAATGATAGAATGTGAGGAAGCTGAGATGTCTGTGTGTCACACTCTGCAGAGACGAGGCGGCTGAGAGAAGTTGTCCAGACCAAGTGGAGAAGATGATGACAGAGAGGAGACGTCCCCTGGAGGCCTTGGATGTGACAGGTAAGTGCCGCTGTATAGCAAGCACAGCATAGGGGGGGGGGGGGACACGTATTTATTGGGGCTTGTGCCCCGGATCTTTTGAAACCCTAGCAACACCCCTGCTGCAAGGTATTGTCTGTCACACCCTGTATGAATGGTGCACACAGTGCTGTCTGTGACTGAGCCTGCAGCCTCTCACACACGGGCAGCCAGGCAACTGCTATATATATATATATATCTTATTGGGGTGCTGTCTGGACGCTGTCCTTACAGCAGATGAGTCTGTGGACACAGAACACTGCCCTCGCTAACGCTTTCCCTATTGAATCTGCAGCAGCCGCACTGTCCCTCCTCTCACTAAGAATGCAGCTTCCGAATGAATCTAAGATGGCTGCTGTCCAGGAGGTGGGAGGGTCTGGGAGGGAGGGTCTGCAGCTGATTGGCTGGAATGTGTCTGCTGACTGTGAGGTACAGGGTCAAAGTTTACTCAATGATGATCTATAAGGGGCGGACCGAACATCGCATATGTTCTCCCGCAGCGGCGAACGCGAACAAGCTATGTTCGCCGGCAAATAGTTCGGGACATCACTGTCCTCTAAGGCCGGAGTCTGCGCTACCAATACAGACCCCATTGAAGGCCAGGAGCCCCCCACAGCTGCTGCAAGTGTTTCGAATCTGCAGCGCATAAAAAAAAAAAAAGAGGCTCACCTATGCGCGCAGCTTCGCAAAGATACTATCAGTGGAGGATTTGATGGAATGCCTGGAGCCTGCCCTGCCCCATAGCGCCCCACACAGACCTGAGGACCTTCCATGGTGGAAGAGGAAGATACGTACCTGTAAGCAGGCCGGCTGGCCCTCCTCATTTCACTATGAACCTGGAAAAAAAAGAGCCGGAGCCATTAGTAAAGTGAAGTCTTTATTGCTTGTTCTTCTGTGGTGGTTCTCCAGGCCACTTCAGAGAGTCACTGGTGTCAAAGACTCCACATTGCAGTAAAAATCCCAGTTGCACACATTTTTGTTTTTGTTTGCGCCATTTTATCTCTTTTTTACCCCCTTCTCAGGTTTCCTGACATTGCACAAATCAGGTCTAAGCAACGTTTTGAGTCATGTGCCCAGGAGGACATGTTCTGTGTTTTATCCTACGCAAAGTTCATGTTTACAAGTAAAAGACTTTGCACTTCAAATAAATTAACCCTTTAATTACAAATATTTATAAACCCTAAATCATGGATGGACATTTTGCCTTCAATGGACTTTGTCATGGACTGTAATATCCCTCATGATAGTAGCTAACCACATTTTTGTCCCCGTCAAGCAAAAAGTCTAAACGCCCAATGTCACCCCTGCACCGTGAGAACCAAGAAATAAATGTACCAGTGATATTTGAATAATATGTAATTTCATGCAAACTCTTTTGCTTATTTGCGTCTACTGAAGTAACTTAATGGTAATATTCTATGTTGAGCTAGGAATGTATAGGTCTGCGGCGCATGTTTTGTATCTTTCAGGTGACAGCGTAGAGATCCCCAATTACAAGAAAAACTCTGCTCCTTTGTCCCACATGATGCTCCTGATGTACATGCCTAACCCAATTCACAACACAACAATGTGTGTGGGTAATAGTACTGTATATATGGATGCATGCTCTTTTTATATTTTTCAGGTGACGCATCATCGTGGCAAGAGTGCACCGAGGACGGCTTATGTTAAAGTAGCGGGGAATGCAGTGTCCCACTATGTGTGAAAAGGGGACACTTCAAACTTTTGTATATGTCATGCTATTTAATGCCATTTTTCTATTTGCACTGTAAAAGCTGCTAGTTCCTCACAACAGGCTGGTAACCACATTTCCACACTTCCACCACTAGGTGTAGCTGTTACCTTATATAAATAGCAGAAGTCAGGAACAGACAGAGAGTTGAGGGGAGGTTAGGAGAGGAGAAGATGTAACCTGTGTGGTGTGCCCCTGGGTCCTCCCCAGGTAGGGCCTAAAGCAGATAGGACACCAAGTCTAAACTACCACTGGATTCATTAATTCTCGAGTCAGATACAAAGCCACCTAGCCACCAGACAGGGGATTACTTGTTCTAACCTGGATACCCACTTGGCGCCAAATTTATCACACAGGCTGTCTACACTGGTCGGGGCAGAAGGAGGGCTAGGATCCTGCGCCTGGTTGGTAACGTTTTTACACAACTCATGCAACTTAAGTAATTTATAATGTTACATTCTCAGAATATAGTAACGACCTTGATAAACTCTTCTGCAGCCACCGTATATTATAAGAAGAAGCCAATCAACTGATTCCCACAGCAGCTCATTTACCAGCGGTGGTGCTGGGACCATCAGATCCCACAGGGATTCCCTGCCTGTCCAATGTGACTCGCACCTGGACTATAAATATGAAGCACTCGGCCTGTGCTGGATCACTGGGGACCTTACAAGCTTGGAGGAGCATTGCTGCCTGTCCATAATGAGCAGGTGAATACGACTCTACAGAAGCAGTGACTTCACGAGAGAAGAGGAGGATGACATGACTGAGCAGAGACGACAATCATTTCCATAGCAGACGGTGAGATCTATTCTACGTGTCTAGCAATGTCTCTACAGTAAAGTCTTAGGGATCGGACAGGTGGAAGGGTGTCCTATAGACCGCACACAAGATTACTGCTTATGAGGCTCACACTTGAAGGTTTAATATCTCCATGTCACAACCAGTCCACATTTCAGGTGGAGCTCAGACTACCACAGACTTCAAAGGGCAATGCAGCTGAGGTGGAGTCACTGACCAGAGCTATCACCTATCATAGATATTGAGGAGCTGAAGACGTGATGAAGGCCTCAGCAGAGGGTGGGGACTACACAACTGATGGGCGTCCGTACCAGATTAGAGCGTCTGACTCTTGGCACCTCTGCCGATCTGCTCCCCATATATGACCTCCACTACTATATACTGTATATAGCCTACCCTATACAGGTATATGACCTCCAGTGCTATATACTGTATACTAGTCCCCCCATATAAGACCTCTAGTGCTATATACTGTATACAGCCTACCCTATATAAGACCTCTAGTGCTATATACTGTAAACAGCCTACCCTATATAAGACCTCTAGTGTTATATACTGTATACAGCCTACCCTATATAAGACCTCTAGTGCTATATACTGTATAATAGTCGCCTATATAAGACCTCTAGTGCTATATACTGTATACAGCCTACCCTATATAAGACCTCTAGTGCTATATACTGTATACAGCCTACCCTATATAAGACCTCTAGTGCTATATACTGTATACTAGTCCCCCATACAAGACCTCTAGTGCTATATACTGTATAAAGACTACCCCATATAAGACCTCTAGTGCTATATACTGTATACAGCCTACCCCATATAAGACCTCTAGTGCTATATACTGTATACAGCCTACCCCATATAAGACCTCTAGTGCTAAATACTGTATACAGCCTACCCCATATAAGACCTCTAGTGCTATATACTGTATACAGCCTACACAATATAAGACCTCTAGTGCTATATACTGTATACAGCCTACCCCATATAAGATCTCTAGTGCTAAATACTGTATACAGCCTACCTCATATAAGACCTCTAGTGCTATATGCTGTATACAGCCTACCAGATATAAGACCTCTAGTGCTATATGCTGTATACAGCCTACCCCATATAAGACCTCTAGTGCTATATGCTGTATACAGCCTACCAGATATAAGACCTCTAGTGCTATATGCTGTATACAGCCTACCCCATATAAGACCTCTAGTGCTATATGCTGTATACAGCCTACCCCATATAAGACCTCTAGTGCTATATGCTGTATACAGCCTACCCCATATAAGACCTCTAGTGCTATATGCTGTATACAGCCTACCCCATATAAGACCTCTAGTGCTATATACTGTATACAGCCTACCCTATATAAGACCTCTAGTGCTATATGCTGTATACAGCCTACCTCATATAAGACCTCTAGTGCTAAATACTGTATACAGCCTACCCCATATAAGACCTCTAGTGCTATATACTGTATAAAGACTACCCCATATAAGACCTCTAGTGCTATATACTGTATACAGCCTACCCCATATTAGACCTCTAGTGCTATATACTGTATACAGCCTACCCCATATAAGACCTCTAGTGCTATATGCTGTATACAGCCTACCCCATATAAGACCTCTAGTGCTATATGCTGTATACAGCCTACCCCATATAAGACCTCTAGTGCTATATACTGTATACAGCCTACCCTATATAAGACCTCTAGTGCTATATGCTGTATACAGCCTACCTCATATAAGACCTCTAGTGCTAAATACTGTATACAGCCTACCCCATATAAGACCTCTAGTGCTATATACTGTATAAAGACTACCCCATATAAGACCTCTAGTGCTATATACTGTATACAGCCTACCCCATATTAGACCTCTAGTGCTATATACTGTATACAGCCTACCCCATATAAGACCTCTAGTGCTATATGCTGTATACAGCCTACCAGATATAAGACCTCTAGTGCTATATGCTGTATACAGCCTACCCCATATAAGACCTCTAGTGCTATATGCTGTATACAGCCTACCCCATATAAGACCTCTAGTGCTATATACTGTATACAGCCTACCCCATATAAGACCTCTAGTGCTATATGCTGTATACAGCCTACCAGATATAAGACCTCTAGTGCTATATGCTGTATACAGCCTACCCCATATAAGACCTCTAGTGCTATATGCTGTATACAGCCTACCCCATATAAGACCTCTAGTGCTATATGCTGTATACAGCCTACCCTATATAAGACCTCTAGTGCTATATGCTGTATACAGCCTACCTCATATAAGACCTCTAGTGCTAAATACTGTATACAGCCTACCCCATATAAGACCTCTAGTGCTATATACTGTATAAAGACTACCCCATATAAGACCTCTAGTGCTATATACTGTATACAGCCTACCCCATATTAGACCTCTAGTGCTATATACTGTATACAGCCTACCCCATATAAGACCTCTAGTGCTATATGCTGTATACAGCCTACCAGATATAAGACCTCTAGTGCTATATGCTGTATACAGCCTACCCCATATAAGACCTCTAGTGCTATATGCTGTATACAGCCTACCCCATATAAGACCTCTAGTGCTATATGCTGTATACAGCCTACCCCATATAAGACCTCTAGTGCTATATGCTGTATACAGCCTACCCCATATAAGACCTCTTGTGCTATATACTGTATACAGCCTACCCTATATAAGACCTCTAGTGCTATATGCTGTATACAGCCTACCTCATATAAGACCTCTAGTGCTAAATACTGTATACAGCCTACCCCATATAAGACCTCTAGTGCTATATACTGTATAAAGACTACCCCATATAAGACCTCTAGTGCTATATACTGTATACAGCCTACCCCATATAAGACATCTAGTGCTATATGCTGTATACAGCCTACCCCATATAAGACCTCTAGTGCTATATGCTGTATACAGCCTACCCCATATAAGACCTCTAGTGCTATATACTGTATACAGCCTACCCCATATAAGACCTCTAGTGCTATATACTGTATACAGCCTACCCCATATAAGACCTCTAGTGCTATATGCTGTATACAGCCTACCCCATATAAGACATCTAGTGCTATATGCTGTATACAGCCTACCCCATATAAGACCTCTAGTGCTATATGCTGTATACAGCCTACCCCATATAAGACCTCTAGTGCTATATGCTGTATACAGCCTACCCTATATAAGACCTCTAGTGCTATATACTGTATACTATTCCCCCCATATAAGACCTCTAGTGCTTTATACTGCATACTAGTCTCCCCTAATAAGACCTCTAGTGCTATATACTGTATACAGGTCACAATTCTGTATCATAAACACAATGGGGGTCATAGTGTCTTGATAAGGTCTTAATAAGGCCCTGCGCTGGCGGTGGATCCTGAATATACAGAATATACAATCAGTGATACAGTCCTGACCTCAGTATCAGTATCTGAGGAAAGGGATTTAGGGGTCATTATTTCAGAAGACTTAAAGGTAGGCAGACCATGTCATAGAGCAGCAGGAGATGCTAGCAGAATGCTGGGGTGTATAGGGAGAGGCATTACCAGTAGACAGAGGGAGGCGCTCATGCCACTCTACAGAGCACTAGTGAGACCTCATCTCGAGTATTGTGCTCAGTACTGGAGACCATATCTCCAGAAGGATACTGATACTTTGGAGAGAGTTCAGAGAAGAGCTACTAAACTGGTCCATGGATTGCAGGATAAAACTTACCAGGAAAGATGAAAGGACCTTAACATGTAGAGCTTGGAAGAAAGACGAGACGGAGGGGAGATGAGAGAGACGGCTAAATACATAAAGGGAATCAACAAGGGAAAAGAGGAGAGAAAATTTACAAGAAGAAAAACTGCTACAAGAGGACATAGTGTTACATTAGAGGGGCAAAGGGTTAACAGTAATATCAGGAAGTATTACTTTACTGAGAGAGTAGTGGATGCAGGGAATAGCCTTCCTGCAGAAGTGGCAGCTGCAAATACAGTGGAGGAGGTTAAGCATGCATGGGATAGGCATAAGGCCATCCTCCATATAAGATAGGGCCAGGGGCTATCCACAGTATTCAGTATATTGGGCAGACTAGATGGGCCACATGGTTCTTATCTGCCGACACATTCTAGGTTTCTATGTATCTCTGTTTAGTAATTGACCCCCTATATGTAGCAACGCCCGACCCATGCTCAAAGACACACACAAACCCTGGAACATGGATGAATCTAGATTTCATCACTGTGGTACTTACTGTATAAAGGTTCAGGGGCGGACATATTGCCTGTGCAGCTTGTTCAGCTGCACAGGGGCCCGGCGTTTGGGGGGGCCCATTCATACTAGTTGAGTGCATCCAGAAGCGCTCACTAGTATGAATGGCCCCCTCTAGTATACAATGGGGACATTGGCTCTACAGGGGGCACTAAGAGGAGGTATTTTTATACTGCCACACAACAGGGCACTTTTATTTTTGCTGTTACACATTATAAAGAGAATTATTACTACCGGGGGCATTATGGTGGGCTTTATTACAGTTGCAGGACTATGAGGAACATGAATACTAGTATGAGCACTATGGGAGCATTATTACTTCAGGGACACGGTGGGGACAATACTACTGTAGGCGCACTATTTCTACTACGTGTTGTCTGGTAGATAATTATTTCTATTGGTGGGACTTCGGGGAGCAGTATCGGCTTAGCACAATTATTTTTGGGGAACATTATGTTTGCACTATTAGTGTCAGGGACACTGTTTCCTGGGCACAGTTATTTTTTAGGACACTGTGTGCCAATATTGAAGGGGAACTATCTGTGTGCACAGCGGGCACAGTATTGGGGGTGGCAGGATAGGGTGTTCAGAAGGTGGGAGGATAATGGAAAAGTAGGAAACTAAGATGTCTGTCTTTTAAACTCTGCAGAGAGAAGAGATGACTGAAAGAAAACATCACGGCGGTCTGGTCTGAAAGGAAAAGATAAGGACAGAGAAGGTCTACATCAAAAGAGACGTCACTGGATGTGCGGGGGTCAAGAAGGGTGAGCAACAAGTAATCGGTGTTGGTCAAAATGCGTATAACGCGAGAGTCATGGGAAAGGCAGCCTAACATAAAGTCAGCCATGTGTGCCAGTCCCAACAGACAAGACTTTGCTGTCCTCATCAGGAGGATGACTCTCAATCTCCTCATCCTCTTCCATGAATAGATGGAATAAACCTTCTATGGGTACTACCCTCTGTAGCAGAGGCAACCGTCTCATGCTCCTCCTGCACCTCATCATCATCCAATTCGCGCAGAGAAGACGAAGGGTGGTCTGGCTATCACCCTGTGTACCGTATTCCCCCATTTCCACCTCTTCCACATGCAAAGCATCCGCCTTTATTGTGAGCAACGAGTGTTTTAGTAGACACAGAAGTGGGATGGTGACACTGAAAATAGTGTTATCACCGCTCACCATCTGTGTTGATTCCTTAAAGTTGCATAAAACCTCACAGAGGTCAGACATCCATGCCCACTCATCTCTTGTGAAGAGCGGAAGCTGACTGGAAAGGTGACGACCATGTTGCAGCTGGTATTCCACTTCTGCCCTGTGCTGCTCACAAAGCCTGACCAACATGTGGAACGTGGAAATACAGCGCGTGCTCACGTCGCACAACAGCTGGTGAGCTGGCAATTGCAAGCGCTGCTGCAGCGTTGACAGACGGCGGCAGCTGTAGAAGACTTTCGGAAATGTGCACACATGCAGCGCACCTTCACCAGTAGCTCAGGCAAATTGGGGTAGGTTTTGAGAAACTGCTGAACCACTAAGTTGAAGACGTGGGCTAGGCATGGTATGTGTCTAAGGTAGCCGAGCTCCAAAGCCGCCACCAAGTTACGGCCATTATCAGACACAACCATGCCTTGTTGGAGGTTGATGGCGAGAGCCACAGCTCAGTCTGGCACCCTATACCCTGCCACAGCTCTGCGGCGGTGTGCTACACTGCTTCCAGCTACTGACTGATGGCTGACTGGTGCTGCAAGATGAGAATTCAGAGGTGGAGGTGAGGGGGAGAAGGGGGGGAAATTGCAGCCACTAATGTAGATGGTGGCAAAAATCCTGATGAAAGTAGGGCCCGCCATCCTTGGCGCTAGTAGAATCTGTGCCATCCCAGGGTACGACTCGCTCCCGGCCTCCATAACGTGAATCCAGTGTGCCATCATGGAAATATAGCATCCCTGGCCGAATGCACTTGTCCATGTGTCAGTCGTTAAGTGGACTTTTCCAATAACTGCGTTGGTCAGGGCACGGGTGATGTTTTGGGACACATGCTGGTGACCGGGAAAAATAGTGGCGGCTGGGGACTGAGTAACGAGGGACGGACTCCACTATCAGCCTGCGGAAGGCCTCAGTGTCCACAAGCCTAAATGGCAACATTTCCAGTGCCAGCAATTTGGAAAGGTGCGCATTTAGTTCAATGGCCTGTGGATGGGTGGCTGGGTATTTGCGCTTTTGTTAAATGGCCTGGGGTATGGACATCTGTAGGCTGCGCTGGGACACGGAAGTGGATGTGGTTGCTGATGGTGCTTGCAAAGGTCCAGGTGCAGGGCGGGAGGCATCCGGGCCTGCATCTGGGATGGGGGAATTGCCAGCACGTAACACAGGGGAACAGAAGGCAGTGGTGTGACCTGCAGAAACTGATTGTGGACCCAGGCATTTGGCTCACCTATTAGGGTGCTTGGATGCCATGTGGCGGATCCTGTTGGTGGTGGTTAGGTTGCTAGTCTTCACGCCCTGACTCATTTTGGTACGGCACAGGTTGCAAATTACAATTCTTTTATCGTCCGCACTTTCCTCAAAAAAGGGCCAGACTGCGGACCACCTACCCCTTGGCAAGGGAGGTTGCTGCAAGGGGGTGCTCCGGGGAACAGTTGCGGGCCGGTTATGTGTGGCCCGCCTTCTCGCTTTTGCCACCCCACTGCCTGCAGATCCCTCGCCCTTGTACTGCTATCCTCACTCTGCTAGCCACCTTCCCAGGTTGGGTCAGTGACTTAATCGTCCACCACCTCCTCTTCTACTTCCTCACTCTGCTCATCCTCCTGACTTGTTGACCTAACAACAACCTCACTTATTGACAACTGTGTCTCATCATCAACCTCTAGAGACACCAATTGCCGTTGACTTATTGGCAACTGTGTCTCATCATCATCATCATCCACCTTGTGAAACACTAATTGCCGTTCCCCACCGTCATCTTCTTCTGAATGTGGATGCTCAAGAGTTTGGGAATCAGTGCACAAGATCTCCTCATGTCCCTCTTCAAGTGGGCTTGGCAAGAGGCTCAAATCAAGGAATGGCGATGAAAAGAGCTCCGCCTAGGAATATCCGAGTGTGGGATCACTTCTTTGCCTAGAGTCTCCATGGTGGGGGGAAGGAGGATCAGGGTGAGGATTCTGTTGACCAGACTCTTGGCTACTGAGACTGGACTTTGTGGAAGACAGGGTGGTGCTTATCTGACTGGAAGCATTATCTGCTGCAATCCAACCGATCACCTGGTCGCACTGGTCTGACTTCGAGAGCGTTTACCTGCGCCGCCCTACAAACTGGGACATGAAGCTAGGTATCGTGGATGAGTGTGTTTCTTGTGCTCTGGCAGCAGGCACAGTTTCACAGCGCCCAGGGCCACGGCCTCTGCGTGCACCATCAGCAGCACGGCCATTTACCCGTCCCTTACTGCTCGCCTTAAGCATATTAAGTGTTATATTTGCTTGCAATTATGTCACACGTACAGTAGTGCAGGTTTTGTAAGTGTATGCACAAATAAATTAGAGTGAATGTCACTGATATTTATGATGCGTAAACGTTATACAGGAGATGTAGCGCAGGTAATGTCGCTGTCACCGGCAGCGAAAAAATTACAATGAATGTCACAGATATTTCGGATGCGCTAACATTATACTGGAGATGTAGCGCAGGTAATGTTGCTGTCACCAGCGGCCAAACAATTGCACTGGATTTCACAGCGCAAATGTAACATAAAAGAAGTAGCAGAGATTGTGTCACTGTTAGCAGCAGTCGAACAATTGCACGCACTTTAGCGCAGGTTGCGCTAATAATATATATTGCAGCCAAATACAACAATAGTCCTTAAAAGCATTTTTGGGTCTCTAACACCTTTCACCAGTAAACCCTTCCTAAAAAAACAAACCAATTCCTGTCCCTACACTATCTGTCCCTTCTGCTGCAGCTCTCAATTCTAAGAATAAGCCGAACCACGTGTCACCGGGTGCTATACAGCACCCGATGACGCGTTCCGGGCAGCGAATCACTATAATGTCAGCAGCCAACATGGCTACGGCATTACAGTGAGTGCCAGTATCTCCGCGCACGTTTATTGGCTGGGTAGCAGCCAGCAAACGTGTGGGGAGGAGACTCACGCATCGCGCTCGAGCACACGCGGTGTTCGGCTGAGCATGCTCACCCAACACTAATTTAGAGGCATTCCGTTATTCCTTCCGTCATAATAGAAGTCTTTGGGCAGCAAAACGGCTCCGTCCCATTTCCGTTATGCAGGAGAGGTGTCACGGATGTTCCCACGACGGGTGGCAGGAGATTGGTGAGACTGGCAACATGCAGTTTGATCTGACATGTTTTCTGTTTGGATCAAATGATGTCTATGTTCTTTCCCCAGATGTGGCTATTATGGTCATTCAACCTTCTCTATTTATTGTTGTCTCTCCCACTATGCTATGTGGTTAATGGCTTCAGTTTGAGTTGTGAATAGCTGGTGTGTGGATCTCGGCTGAGTTCCTGGTGCTGCCATAGCCACTTGAAGTTAAGTGTTTTCTTTCCCTTTTGTATTTTGTTTGGGTTCTTTTGTGTGTTGCATTTCCATGTCATGTGTATTGAGGCCTGATAAAGACTCCTGTTCATCCTTCCTTTTGGAGGATCAGGTTGTCTCAGTCCTGATATTAGTACCAGGGTTCTATAGGGAGAGTTAGGACATTAGGTACCGTATTCCTGTGTATGAACTCACCTACCTCTGGGGTCTGTTCATACTGGTAGTTAGTCAGGACTTTGATTAGGGTTTTACTAGGAGGTGTCCATCTCCTTTCCCTAGTTTCCAGGCCTTATTCCCTCACCTCTTTCCTGCCTATGTTTGGGGTGGTGTTTCCCTCCCACACAAGAGGACTCCTCTGCATAACGGAGATGGAACAGATCCTTTATGCAGCCCATAGACTTCTATTATGACAGAATGAATAACGGAATGTCTCTAAAGGCATTCCATTATGCATTCGTCATAGAATTGCGTCATGGTCCGTGGTAATGCAATGCATAACGCAATTCACCTTTTGCCAACAAGCGAAGTGTTAACGAATTTCAAAATATAACATTTGTTCATCTCTACCAAGGGTGGCTCTGTAGGTTACATGGGTCCTGCAGCCGTTTTTCCTCATGTCCTGTATAATCACCGGTCACAGCTCAGGTTCACTGCTGAGGGTCGCCCTGTAGGTTATATGGGTCCTCCAGCCATTGTTACTCATGTCCTGTATAATGACTGGTCACAGCCCAGGTTTACTGGTCCTCCAGCCATTGTTCTTCATGTATTGTATAATGACCGGTCACAGCTTAGATTCTCTGTAGGTTACATGGGTCCTGCAAACGTTGCTCCTCATGTCCTGTATGTATATATATATATATATATAAATATATATATATATATATATATATATATATATATACCTTCATATACCTTCTCAGCATCATGAGAGTGAGGCAGAAGTTTGTGAGTCTTGGCTAGAATTTACTCAGAAACCACTGAAAGTGTCAGTTTTGACCTAAGAATAAAGCAAGGTCAAAGTGCTTCATATGACATGTTCTGTGTGTCCACCATTCTGCTGGATAAATATGGTTTAATGCAGTCTTTGTGAATACACTGAAGAACCAAAGTTGATACGGTACCTAATGAACAACCTGGGTGAGACCTGTCGGTTTCTGATCACTGTTTCTGTGCCTCCAAAGTCTCCTCTCGGTGGATCTGTATACCATGAAGTAGAGAGGTTTTATTTTTTACACTAATGGTCTTATTTTCTGTTAGCAATTTCATGCTCGGAACATCCAGTCTCATCTATGGATCCAAATGATATCAGAGGAGCTTCTTCTCCATGTATCATTGTATCTACGGTAACTCTCAGGAGCCAAACATATTTAGAGGTCCCCGGTGGCACCTGCATAGTGATGGTCCTTACCAGGAGATGAGGTATATTCTCAGATTTCAGATGGTAACCACACTCACTCATGAACCATGGACCAGCTACAGTTGTGGTGCTACCTGTAGTGCCGCACTGTATCTGCAAGACATCCAGCTCTGCAGTGCGCTGAGCTTGGCTCCGAGTGATAAACAATATGGGGTATGAAATACTGCTAAGTATGGATGAAGTTCTTTAAGGGCAGGACAATGGGAGGTTCCTTTCACTAAAACAGTTTGATATTTATCTGTGGTGAGCAGGACATTAAGGAGGGGGTGATGTAACTGGAGCTTCGGTCACTGTTAACAGCCCTGATAGTGCCCGTCCTGACTTCATTCTTTGCAGGGCAAGATGAGTATAATGGTGGCTCTGCATGCTTCCTGGGCTGGGTGGTGAAGGCTCATGGAGCGAAGCCCCCTGATGTTAACAAAAAGTCCCAGAGAAGTAGGGGGGTAGAATAACCAGTGAAGTAGGAGTAGGGGGGAATATACAGCTGATCTTCGCATGGCAATACACTTCAGAATCCCAGAGGTTCCATTACTTTCTTCAGCAGGTTATAACAGTCAGCGGTCGATGATGGTCAGTGGTGGTGGTTCCTTCATTTGCTCTAAGACCTTATTATGTGGCTGTCAGATCTTGTTATGGGTGGCTGTGTCCAATTCTCTGCCTCTTGTGCCCCTAAAGCTGCAGCAGCCTTTAAAGGGGTATTATGGTTTTGTGATATTGATGACCTCTACTCCGGTTACATCATCAGTAGAAAACTGGTGGAGGTTGGACTCTCAGAAGCCCACCCGTCAGCTGTTTGAAGGAGTGTTTATCTGCAGGCTAATAACAGCTGTTCATCCTATTCAGGTGAAAGGGAGAGGAAGCTTTCGCTGTCACAGTGTGCAAGTAAACATTAAAGGGGTTTCCCGGGCTGCGGCACTAGCGGGAGCGCTGCATCCTCTTTAAAGGGGTTTTCTGGGATTTTAATATTGATGACCTATCCTCAGGATAGGACATTAATATCAGATCGGCTGGGGTCCAACACCCGATACCTCCGCCAATCAGCTGGTTGAACAGAAGGACACCCTCCATGCAAGCGCTGCCTTCCCTTGTTTGTTTACCTGCCCACCATCGACAGCGCAGTGCTGAGCAGGTGTAACTACAAGCCGCCCCATTCATTTGATTGGGGTGGATTGTTCTTATTCAAGTGTGTACTACAGAGCCGTCCATAGAAGTGCATGGGATGGCTTGTACTTACACCTGCTCACCACTACGCTGTCAACGTGGGCAGGTAAACAAACAAGGGAAGACAGTACTTGCACAGAGCGTGCCCTTTGCTTCAACCAGCTGAAAGTTATAGTCATGGCCAAAAGTTTTGAGAATTGCATAAATATTGGAAATTGGAAAAGTTGCTGCTTAAGTTTTTATAATAGCAATTTGCATATACTCCAGAATGTTATGAAGAGTGATCAGATGAATTGCATAGTCCTTCTTTACCATGAAAATTAACTTAATCCCCAAAAAAAGAATTCCACTGCATTTCATTGCTGTCATTAAAGGATCATTATGTCAGGCTGATTGGGTTGAAATGTCAGACTTGACCTGTTAAAAGGAGGGTGATGCTTGAAATCATTGTTCTTCCATTGTTAACCATGGTGACCTGCAAAGAAACCCGTGCAGCCATCATTACGTTGCATAAAAATGGCTTCACAGGCAAGGATATTGTGGCTACTAAGATTGCACCTGAATCAACAATTTATAGGATCATCAAGAACTTCAAGGAAAGAGGTTCAATTCTTGTTAAGAAGGCTTCAGGGCGTCCAAGAAATTCCAGCAAGCGCCAGGATCGTCTCCTAAAGAGGATTCAGCTGCGGGATCGGAGTGCCGCCAGTGCAGAGCTTGCTTAGGAATGGCAGCAGGCAGGTGTGAGCGCATCTGCACGCACAGTGAGGCGAAGACTTTTGGAAGATGGCCTGGTGTTAAGAAGGGCAGCAAAGAAGCCACTTCTCTAAAAAAAAAAAAAACATCAGGGACAGATTGATCTTCTGCAGAAAATATGGTGAATGGACTGCTGAGGACTGGGGCAAAGTCATATTCTCAGATGAAGCCTCTTTCCGATTGTTTGGGGCATCAGGAAAAAGGCTTGTCCGGAGAAGAAAAGGTGAGCGCTACCATCAGTCCTGTGTCATGCCAACAGTAAAGCATCCTGAGACCATTCATGTGTGGGGTTGCTTCTCATCCAAGGGAGTGGGCTCACTCACAATTTTGCCCCAAAACACAGCCATGAATAAAGAATGGCACCAAAAAACCCTCCAACAGCAACTTCTTCCAACAATCCAACAACAGTTTGGTGAAGAACAATGCATTTTCCAGCACGATGGAGCACCGTGCCATAAGGCAAAAGTGATAACTAAGTGGCTCGGCGACCAAAACGTTGACATTTTGGGACCATGGCCTGGAAACTCCCCAGATCTTAATCCCATTGAGAACTTGTGGTCAATCCTCAAGAGGCGGGTGGACAAACAAAAACCCACTAATTCTGACAAACTCCAAGAAGTGATTATGAAAGAATGGGTTGCTATCAGTCAGGAATTGGCCCAGAAGGTGATTGAGAGCATGCGCAGTCGGATTGCAGAGGTCCTGAAAAAGAAGGGCCAACACTGCAAATACTGACTCTGCATAAATGTCATGTAATTGTCGCTAAAAGCCTTTGAAACGTATGATGTGTAGGTGTGATATATAGACCACATAGCCAAGTCAAAGAATTAGATGATCTACTAGTTGAGGAAATAGCTAAAATGACATTGAAGGGGGAAGTTATCATTATGGGAGACTTCAATCTTCTTGATGTAAACTGGAAAACCAAAATAGCTAGTTCTGCCAGGAGTACAGATATTCTAAATTCCCTACTGGGATTATCTCTACAACAAGTAGTGGAGGAGCCAACCCGGAAGGAGGCCATTTTAGATTTAGTATTCACAAATGGGAATTTGGTATCTGATATTACTGTAGGGGAAAGCTTGGGATCTAGTGATCACCAGTCAGTGTGGTTTACTATAAGTACAGTGACTGAGTCACACCACACAAAAACAGAAGTTTTAGAAAAACTGACTTTTCTAAAATTAGATTAGTGGTATACGAGTCCCTATCAGATTGGAACAGTTTCATTGGAGTCCAGGAGAAATGGGACTACTTAAAAGAGGCACTATTGAAGGCAACAGAAAATTGCATTAGGCTTGTCAGTAAAAGCAAAAAAAGGAAGAGACCACTGTGGTACTCAGCAGAAGTGGCCAAAATCATTAAAAACAAAAGGATAGCATTTAGGAATTATAAAAAAATAAATAAATGAGGATGACAGGCTAATTTACAAGATTAGGCAGAGAGAGGCCAAACAAGTTATAAGAGCTTCTAAAGCACAGGCAGAAGAGAAATTAGCTCAGTCAGGGAAAAAAGGCGATAAGACATTCTTCAGATACATAAATGATAAAAGGAAACTAAAACAAGGAATTACCAAATTAAAAACAAAAGAAGGAAGGCATATGGAACAAGATACAGAACTAGCTGACTGCCTCAATGAATACTTCTGTTCAGTCTTTACGAAGGAAAATGAAGGAGAAGGACCTCAGTTAGGAAGGAAGACTAATGAATCTTTTGATGCCTGTGTCTTTACAGAGGAAGAGGTTCTGAGTCAGCTGTCTAAAATTAATACAAATAAGTCACAGGGGCCTGATGGGATACACCCAAAGCTAATAAAAGAGCTCAGCGGTGAACTAGCAAAACCATTAACAGATTTATTTAACCAATCACTGGCAACAGGAGTCGTCCCAGAAGATTGGAAATTAGCAAATGTTGTGCCGATTCACAAGAAAGGTAGTAGGGAGAAATCGGGCAACTATAGGCCAGTAAGCCTGACATCAATAGTGGGGAAATTAATGGAAACCATACTTAAGGAGAGGATTGTGGGACATCTAAAATCCCATGGATTGAAAGATGAAAAACAGCATGGGTTTACTTCAGGGAGATCATGTCAAACTAATCTTATTGATTTTTTTGATTGGGTGACTAAAATAATAGATGGAGGAGGTGCAGTAGACATCGCTTATCTGGACTTTAGTAAGGCTTTTGATACTGTCCCACATAGAAGGCTTATCAATAAATTGCAGTCTTTGGGCTTGGACTCCCATATTGTTGAATGAATTAGGCAGTGGCTGAGGGACAGGCAACAGAGGGTTGTAGTCAATGGAGTATATTCAGACCAGGGTCTTGTTACCAGTGGGGACCTCAGGGATCTGTTCTGGGACCCATATTGTTTAATATCTTTATCAGCGAAATTGCAGAAGGCCTCGATGGTAAGGTGGGTCTTTTTGCTGATGACACAAAGATTTGTAACAGGGTTGATGTTCCTGGAGGGATACACCAAATGGAAAAGGATTTAGTAAAACTAGAGGAATGGTCAAAAATCTGGCAACTAAAATGTAATATTGATAAGTGCAAGATAATGCACCTGGGACGTAAAAACCCAAGAGCAGAATATAAAATCAGTGACACAGTCCTGACCTCAGTATCTGAGGAAAGGGATTTAGGGGTCATTATTTCAGAAGACTTAAAGGTAGGCAGACAATGTCACAGAGCAGCAGGAGAAGCTAGCAGAATGCTGGGTGTATAGGGAGAGGCATTACCAGTAGAAAGAGGGAGGTACTCATGCCGCTCTACAGAGCACTAGTGAGACCTCACTTGGAGTATTGTGCGCAGTACTGGAGACCATATCTCCAGAAGGATACTGATACTCTAGAGAGAGTTCAGAGAAGAGCTACTAAACTGGTACATGGATTGCAGGATAAAACTTACCAGGAAAGATGAAAGGACCTTAACATGTAGAGCTTGGAAGAAAGACGAGACAGAGGGGATATGAGAGAGACGGCTAAATACATAAAGGGGATCAACAAGGGAAAAGAGGAGAGAATATTTACAAGAAGAAAAACTGCTACAAGAGGACATAGTTTTAAATTAGAGGGGCAAAGGTTTAACAGTAATATCAGGAAGTATTACTTTACTGAGAGAGTAGTGGATGCATGGAATAGCCTTCCTGCAGAGGTGGTAGCTGCAGATACAGTGGAGGAGTTTAAGCATGCATGGGATAGGCATAAGACCATCCTTCATATAAGATAGGGCCAGGGGCTATCCATAGTATTCAGTATATTGGGCAGACTAGATGGGCCAAATGGCTATCTGCCGACACATTCTAGGTTTCTATGTGTAATTATATTTCACTACATCACAGAAACAACTGAAACAAAGATCTAAAAGCAGTTTAGCAGCAAACATTGTGAAAACTAATATTTGTGTCATTCTCAAAACTTTTGGCCTCGACTGTAGAAGCAATATCTGCACCTCCTCTAATAATTCACAAAGATGGCAACAAACAGCAATAATCATAGCCGCCTCTAGAGGGCAGCAGTTCACAATAACAATAATGATTCAATGGGTGTAACACAAATCCATCAATTCTCTAAACTTGGTCCAAACCGAGAGAATGTAAATAAATAGATGTATTTATAATAAAAATAAAAGAAATAAAAAATGAAAAAATAGAAAAATGTGGAAAAAAGTCTAGATTCAATACTCCTCCAAAGCTCAGTCACTGTATATAAATTAATAAAATAATAGTTAAGTTCATACATATAAATATCCTATTCCGTTACGGAGGAGTTCTTGGAATGTATATTGCTCAGTGAGCTCTTGGACGTTATCCTGTGTTCGCTCCTCTGGTATATAAGCCGGGGTCATATAGTCACAGAATCTAACATTCAGCATTGGTACATGTTGCTTATGTGATAACTGTAATACACTCTCCTGTCCCGCGATCCACTGGGGCCCCCAGGGGTCCTCGTGGGGCCTGGCCTGCGGGGGACCCCGTTGTAGTAGCAGGTCACGCATGTGCCTGGGGAGTCTTCTATACCTCCACTCTGTATGTTTATATTCCGATATATATTTGAAATAAGAGTTCCTACCAGGTGATGCTCGGTCCACAAACTAGATAAAGTCCGGTCCAGCGTTTCATTATATACATTATGGACCAATAACCTCCGGACCCATACCTTTATATACATCCACCAAGCAAGATGGCTATCAATACCCACTGAGGAAGGAGCAGGTATGCTCGGAAACGCGTTTGGGGGACTACGATAGCCAGCACGCCATATGTGATGAACAGAGACTGAACAGCGATCCGAGATATTTAAAAAGTACTTCTCCCCCAGCTATTGCTTAATCAACTAGAGGGAAAGCCGAACCCCTACACAAGCCCGGCACAACCACGAACAATCCACCACGTGGGATGCCGAGGGCAGCGGGACTCGCGATCAAGCCGGACTGCCAACAGGAGAAAGAACACCACGGAGCGGAGCGCGCATCTACAGATCAGCGAGTGGTAATGTATGAAACATAGTATCGCAACAAGTTTCAACATTGAATGTTATCAGATAAGCAACATGTACCAACGGAATAGGATATTTATATGTATGAACTTAAATATTATTTTATTAATTTATATACAGTGACTGAGCTTTGGAGGAGTATTGAATATTGATTTTTTTCCACTTTTTATTATAAATATTTATTTTATTTAATGCACTTATATAGCGCTACTCTATTCCACAGCACTTTACAGACATCAGCATCAAACTGTCTCCGATGGGGCTCACAATCTATCAGTATGTCTTTGGAGTGTGGGAGGAAATCCACACAAACACGGGGAGAACATACAAACTCCATGCAGATGTTGTCCTTGGTCGGATTCAAACCTACAACCCCAGTGCTAACCACTAAGCCACCCTGCTGCCCAAATACATCTATTTATTTACATTCTCTCGGTTCGGACCAAGTTTAGAGAATTGATGGATTTGTGTTACACCCATTGAATTATTATTGTTATTGTGAACTGCTGCCCTCTAGAGGCGGCTATGATTATTGCTGTTTGTTGCCATCTTGGTGAATTATTAGAGAAGGTGAGAGATGGCTGCTATTATCACCACTATTTTCTATTCTCAGAATTTATATAGTATTACTAACACTGTGATTCTATTAACGCTATTTTTAACAATACCATTATTCACGTAGGAGTTTATACTATTATTATTTATTGTGGGACAGAATTTATATTATAATTCATATCACTTTTTGACTATTTTTCTTTTACAATTTTCATCTTTTTATGTAACTTTGTGTACTAATAAATTATATAGCTACTTGTAATTCTTGCAGCACCAGATATTAGTGTGCCATCCATCTTTTCTATTTGTATTGTTCATACACTCTAGAGGTGTAGGATATTTGCAGAATGGTCCGGGTAAATTTGGTTACAGTTCTGAAAATATTGCTGGTTTTCTGGGTCACCGTTCCCAGGTTGGGCCATTAGCCGGTTTGTTGGACCATTAGCCAGTTTGTTGGACCATTAGCCAGTTTGTTGGACCATTAGCCGGTTTGTTAGACCATTAGCCGGTTTGTTGGGCCATTAGCCGCTTTGTTGGACCATTAGCTGGTTTGTTGGGCCATTAACCAGTTTGTTGGGCCATTAGCCGGTTTGTTGGACCATTAGCCGGTTTGTTGGACCATTAGCCGGTTAGTTGGACCATTAGCCAGTTTGTTGGACCATTAGCCGGTTTGTTGGACCATTAGCCGGTTTGGTGTGCAGCCAGTGGTTTTTGGGATTTGAAGAATGTTCTGGAATCATATGACAGTGGGTTTCCTTATTTCTGTTCATGATTACATGGGAAACCACTGTGGGCGCCACCAGATTTATACATAGAAATCACAGAAAGGGTCTCCTCTTCTGAATACTGCTGAATACGTATACATGAGTTTCATCAAAACTGGTATACAGAAAAACTGACTTGATGACCCCTACCAACCAATCAGATTGATCCTTATATTTGTCAAAGGATCTCAGAAAAATGAAAGGAAGAATCTGATTGGCCGTTGCAGGCCACTAAACCAGTTTTCCTGTCCACCAATTTTTATAAATCTCCCCTTAACTTGTGTCCAGTATATCAAACACAGCGGAGAACATTTATCTATTGTGGCATATAAAAAGTCACAAATAATGATGCCATATTGGTTCCATAATTTGCAACAAGTGGCGAGAAAGGGGCGGGGCTTATTGGGAGAGGCAGGGCTTTGTGTGACCCGCTGGATTTACTATAACTTACGGAGCTGGTGTAGACTTGAGTTTCTGGTGCACAGACTGCTAGAGATGCGCCCAATTTATTAACAGGCATCTGTGCATCTCATTCCAGACTGAGGGATGGGAACATCGGTCTTAATAAATTTACATAAATGTCAGTGCACCTATATTTTGGTGTAAATTATGCCAGAATGTAGTGCAATTTGCTGCCTCTAGGTTTTGAGAAATTACCAGGGCCCAGTGCAAAAAGGGGCACAGATTACCGGGAAATGTGGACGTCCTGAAATGAGACACTATAATTCTGGCAGAAAATCCTGTACGTAAGGGGCCGGTTTTTCAAAATATACCATGAAATGTGCGTTTCTGGGGGAGTGTTGTGTAAAGATCGAGCAGAGTTTTAAAATGTCTACTGGGTGGAAGGTATGATTACTTTATTACTCCATGACAAACCCCACAACTGGACACTATAACCCCTGTCTCCCACAGTGCACAGAGCCCACATACCTCCCCCACTTCACCATGTTACACAGAGTCCGGAGAGCCCCCCAGCATACGCAATCCCCTCCCCCACCAGAATCACACAGAATCATACAGCACCCAAAGCAGTGTCTTTACCACATCCCATGAAGCTGTGCCACCCACTCAGCAGCCCAGAGATCGGCAGGGGGCATGTCCTTCCTCTCCTTACTGGTATGGTCTCTATTCACTGACAGGAGGCTTCCAGGGGCTGGGAGCAGTAACCCCTCTTCACACCGGCCTACACAGAGAGACCCCCACCTCTTGTACCAGACTGTGCACAGTCAGAGCTTTCCTTCTGTTGCTGACAAGCTTTTTACCAATCAGTTCTTCAGGGGAATCTCTTACCTGCTGGCTCTAGCAGCTGCTCGGAGATGGCCGTACAGTGAGAGATCCGCCCCCGAGGAGCTTATGACAGATGTCTCAGCCTTGTCTCGCCCTTCCAGTTGATAGTCCGCAGGTAGAAATGGCTCTCTTTTCCTCCATGGGACCTATAGCTGTTTCCTTCCTTGCCTCCATGGTAAATACACCACATGGAACCACTTTGCCTGCAGCCACTCATTTACGTTGTTTGCAGACTGGTCAATGGTGATTGGTGCATGCACAGTAGATCTACTTCTTCTCCAGCATCACAGATGACTACTGCGCATGTACAGATGACCTCATCCTCCATCCAAATGAAGCTGAGCATCTCCTCAGGAGTATGATATCATCAGTACATGTGCATTAGGAGATGCAGATCTACTGCGCATGCGTGGATGAGATGCCTGGCTGTGTCATTCAGGGAGGCGATCAGTGCTGCAGAGCTCTGGTACTCCAAAGGGGAAAGTACCCACTCGTTCGTGCACCAAAGACCTAATTTACCTACAGTATGACTAAAAGATGAAATTATTCAGGAATGATGCAACAGATCTGCTTAATTGATGTATCTTTATTAACTAGCAGGATCAACCCCACCAGGCATTATGCCCGGTTTACTCCCAACATATGTTTTTAAAGGGGTTTGCTCATCTTACACATTGAGTGCAAATCACTAGGATATGATATCAATGTCAGATAGGTGCGGTCCTCACCTCTGGGACTCTTTCTATATCCAGAACGGGTCCCCAAAATAAACGAGTGATTGTTAATGCATCCGCTCCTACCCCCTCCTCTCACTTCCATTATGTTGGCAGCACATCCAATGGGGGAAATGTGCTAATAGTGAGCATTTGCTTGTCTGTTGGTGGGATTTTTACTTGGGGCAGTTATGGGGAATCAACATTTGTATGAACTTATGCCCGATCATCGTCCAATGTAACAGGACTGTTCTGTCAGTATAGGACTTAATACTTAACCATCTTCATTCTGCTATTTACACAGGTGATTTCCATCCCAGGACTGAATCATGGCGTCCGTCAACATCTCAAACATTTACTCCAATGTGTTTATCCTGCAAGGGATCCCAGGCCTTGAGTCTTATCATGTCTGGATAGCAATCCTTCTCTTTGTCATGTACGTTCTCGCGATATTGGGCAACCCCCTGATGCTGCTCCTTATTTTGATGGAGCCACAACTCCACAATCCCATGTATTATTTCCTCAGTACTTTGTTCCTCACGGATATAATTTTGTCAAACTCCATTGTTCACAAGATGTTCTGCATCTTCTGGCTCAATGACAAGGAGATCACCTTTGTCTCCTGCTTTATTCAGATGTTTTTCATCCATTGCTTTTCCTCGATTGAGTCAGGAATCCTCCTGGCCATGGCCTTCGATAGATACATGGCTATCTGTAACCCTCTGCATTACAGAAGTGCATTAACCAACACATTAATAGTGAAAATAGTAGTGGCTCTGGTGATAAGAAGCACTGTCATAGTGATACCATGTTCATGGATGGCCAGTAGACTACCATACTGCCAAAGCCACCATATCCCTCACTCCTACTGTGATCACATGGCGGTTGTGAAGTTAGCCTGTACGGACATCACCATCAACAGTGTCTATGGCTTGACTGTGGTCTTAATAATTATTGTGTTTGACATTTCGTGTATTGCCGTGTCCTATGTCTTGATATTGAGGGCAGTTTTAAGACTTTCTACCAAGAATGCCAAGAAGAAAGCCTTTGGAACGTGTACGTCCCACATTACTATCATCGTCATGCTCTACACCCTGGGACTGTTCTCCATCCTAACTTATAGGGTAGGTCATATAACTCCATACCTCCATGTGACCATTTCAAACCTCTACCTGCTCATCCCGCCAACTCTAAATCCCATCATCTATGGTGTAAGGACCCAGGAGATCCGCACCGCAGCTCTACATTTCTTTACACATATTGCATAGAATAATTTTGTGAAGGTTGTGCTGATCTGGGAGGATTATCTGTCCGGACACTCAGACTGAATAAAATATCATTTCAACTCTGATAAGCTGTAAATCTCAGAAAACTGCTTTGTTTTCTTTTTTTTTTATCATTATGAGAAACTCAACTTTTCTACAATTATTATTTGTATTCTTTATTATTATAATTAGGCTTGAGAACCGTCCCTTGGATCATAGATCCGAAGTTGATTTGTTCAAATACTTACATTTTAATGCTGGATCCGAACAGTATTAAAATGTATTGGCTCTGTGAAGCCAAAGTTCGCTTTGCCCGAAGTCGCTCAAGACTTCGGTTACCGTAATTCCTAATGTAGGCATATTTGCGCATTGAAAAACAATTTTAAATAGCAATTCGAAGTTGCTGGTACCAAGGTACCAGCCAGTACCAAAGCCCATTTTGGATTGCTATTTTAAATTGTTTTTCAATACACAGATATACATACATTAGGGATTAACCAAAGACTTGCGCGACTTCTGGCGAAACAAACTTTGGCTCCACGAAGCCAATACATTTTAATGCTGTACGGCTAAAGCATTAAAATGTAATTATTTAAACAAATTGACTTGGATATATGATACAAAGGACGGTTCTCAAGCCTAATTATACTATAGAAAGTCACATAAAGTAAATCTAAAACCTTAAATGATATTATTATTTCAACAAGAGTAAGGAAAGTGCCTGTGCAATGAGCTGGACCGGGGTATGCACTCTGACGCCAAATTATGCAATGGATGGGTCAGGTGTAGGTGATAGTCTATAGTTTTGTTTGCGATGCCAATTGCAGCGTGTGCAGGGTACAATCACAGGGCCCTCCCTCTAATCCCCCCCATGCTGTAGGATGTGGGCACAGCCTACTCTGCTCACAGAGGGGGGAACTAAACTGGAATGAACTATTCCAGCTTAGATGTACTAAACTAAACTAAAAGTTCTTACCAGACCATTGCTGCCACCTGCTGGTGAACATGGAAAATGACAACAATTATTAGATTTAACAAGAGCTATGCATACCTGTGAATGACATAATGTAAAATTACATCAGATGACAAGGTTAAGGCTCTTAACAGATTGTAGCGAGGTAGAAGAGTTTATTAACACACTTCTGGGGTGTTACATACCCCCTTACTTCCAGTTAAGCCGCCCTCGGCTTATGGTTAGGAGGGGAGAAGAACCAGCTCTGGGGTACCCAAATAAATACAAAGTGCTGCATAAAGTACACATAACAGATACAAAGACAAACACAAAACAGCTACCCTGAGGTTCCTGCCCGCGTCAGTAGGGTGTCCTAAGTAACAGTTTTCCTCTCGGTATAACCAGTGAACCAAAGGTCTGCACTAAGCAATCCCTACTGACTGACTTTGAAGTGTTCTGAGCTCTATAAACACCAAAGAAAGCATGGGGGTGTCTTTACTCTGTAGTCCCGCCATTATGTTTTGAAATCCCTGCAAATGAAAGGGTGGCTTCATCCTGTGTTCCCTTTCCTGCACCAAAGTCAAAATATAAGGCTTATAGCACGATCACTATGGTGACTATGGGTAGCTAAAATGGCTCTAAGGTTCAGGCACCACACCTTAGGCAAAGGCACCGAAGGGGAGGTATTAGCGTCTTCATGCACTTTTGGCAGTCACAGGAGGAGGGTATGATACTCCCATGAAACTCCTGGAAGACACACCAGGATGAGGGTTTAGTAGTCCCATTATGAATCCTGGCACATATAACAAACAGGAAGGAGGAATATATTATTACCCTAGCCGTTCCCGAAGCAGCGGGGTTACCCTTGTTGGACCTGCCTGGGACTTACCACTTGGTCCTACCTGGGTACCCGAGATATATGACTCCAGATGTAGGCCATTAGTATTAAGCGTCCGCAGAGGCAGTCCGTATAAAGAGAACAGAGCTTTTAAGCAAAGTGACACAAAAGCAAATTGCTACTGATCTGGTTAAGTGCAAAAGTTAAGTGCAATATGACAAAAAAGTGCATGAAGGTCACATTGCAGCACCTAGAAGAGAATACACACAATGGGCATAATTACTTAAACGCTGCTTCACCTGTAAACTTGAATTAGTGCAAAAACATTATGAAAAAAATCAGTGCAATCAATATTACCATAATACTCCCAAATAGGACTTGAGTTCTTTTTTCTTTGAAGTGTTGGACTGTGGACATGAACAATAAGTCTATAAGTGACTTGTAATCCTCTGAAAATAAACAAAAGTCACTTGTAATCCAATGGGAAACAATGGAGTTAATTGCAATCCACACAAGGTAGTGGGCAATTGCCACAGTGGATAGTCTGGAAATCTTCCTCCTGGATCCCAAATTTAAGGACACAAAAGTTCTTCTTTAAACTGTATGACATCCTCATCACTGTGATGGCTAGCGCTGGTGCTCTATGCAGTTGTAACTCCAGCAGAAACTTCATCTGCAATCTCCTGGTGGCTTTCTGTGGCAGATTTTGGAATTGCAGGATCGCCTTTCTCTGGAGAATCCTCTGTAAGCCTTGGCCTTTTCCTGGTAGGTGACAGGTTCTCAGAATAGCAATAAAAGATAGACCCTTGGTCTTTCATAGCAAGAAGCTCCGGATTTTGTGGTGGTTCCAGAGTGCATGGAGAAGTATCAGTGGATTCCACCTTATCCTCACACACCTCAGGGCAGTGCTCCCGTTTGATGGGTTCAGGCTGTACAGTAGTAGTGTTCCCAGAGATTTCTGTAGTGGCAGTGATAACAGTCACAGGGCAGTCCTTCTCTGACTCCATTATGGCAGTAGTTAGAGGCATGATGTAGGTGGCTGCAGCTGCTGTGATGGAGCTCCACTGACTTCTTGTGGCAGTTCCTGGTACTGCCTTGGAAGTGAGGCTGATTATCTCTAGCGGGACCTCTGGGTGAAGGTGGCTTGGCCTGGGGCTTTCTCTTCTGGGCGGCGGAGTGGAAGCTCCGGCCACCTCCGCCGCACCAGCATGTGTGCGTGGCAGAGCTGACTTGGGCCTAATAGGGGTTTTAGAGTCCATTGGGCATGTGACAGGGGCAGCTTCGGACCTGCCTGGGCCTCAGGGAGAGCGACTGCTCCTACCTGATGTTGCGGCCGGGTGGCCAGTTTCGGTGCCTCCTGGTTGTCATCTGGGGCTTCAGGTGCCGTCAGCGGTGCAGACTGGTCCAAGGCCTGGGCGACTTGGTCGGCAATGTCTTCCGCGGGTGCAGGTTCGGAAATGGGAGCTATCTTGGTTTGGTCGGCGGCGGCTGTCTCTCCACCAGTCATGGCATGCACAGGCTCCAGGGACACTCCAAATGTGCAGGGGCCATCTCTCTTTACGGGCTGGGAGACCCGGATCTCTGGTAAGGTAGCCTCGTAGACTAGCTCTTCTGGTATTGCCATCTGGTCCCACTTAGGTGATGGGAGCACCATGTTTCCTGCGTATCCTCTCCCACTTGGTACAGGGAATGAGAATGGAGAATAGAGGGAGTCACTCTCTTGGCTCACATTGCAAAGTTCTTGGTGGGCAGGCTTGAGAGTTCCCGCTTCTAGGGGGCGTATTCTGCATTTTCGCGCTCTTGAGAGGGCGTTCTTGAGTTTTCCCGATTCTGAAGGGCATGATGAAGCGGCACCATTACACGAATATGGTGAATTAACCCTTGGAGTGCTGGTGTGCACGTTTAGCGCTTTCTGGCACCACAATTAAGTCAATAAAGTAAATTTTTTGGGTTTTGCACAATCCTCAGGCCTTGTAGCAGTGTTAAACATGCAATTTGATCCTGTTAAGGCACACAATTGGATTCGGTTCGGTTGGCACACAGTTGGATCCGGTTATGGCAGGGACAGGCACACAATTCGATTCAATCCTGTTCCAGTGATGCCAAAATTGCAATGAGCTGGACCGAGGTATGCACTCTGATGCCAAATTAAGCAAAGGCTGGGTCAAGTGTAGATGCAAGTCTATAGTTTTGTTTGTGATGCCAATTGCAGCATGTTCAGGGTACAATCATAGGGCCCTCCAAGGTGTTATAACTCATGCCCCAGGTTAGGAATGCCAGAGTGGTGTAATGTCTCTGTATGGTAGTAGTAGTGGTGTCAACGGTGTCTCCTACCTGGGTACGGCTGGACTCCTGGCTCCTGCTTAACTTGCAATAAAATGAGTGTAGTGATAGGAGGAGTAATATAGGGATTTTGCAGCAGAAATTGAAATCCAGACCTTTGGAAAAAGTGCAAACTCGTATTTACTGAGTGTAACTTTCATCCAAGCAAGGTACGACTTTAGTCTTAGGTCCCAGCAGGTATTGGCAATGGTTGGCAGGAATTTATCTTCTGCTCTATCAACCTGGAGCTTGCAGGAAAGGACGTCTGTTTTGTAGCTCTAAACATGTGGCAGGAATTTGGCTTCTGCACTCTCTATCTTCTGCTGTATGGGGACTGACTAGCTGAGGAGGAATATGGCTTCTTCTGGGTCTCTGGACTTTACTCACAGTTAGGCTCTCAGGGAATGCTTTCGTCCTGGAACTGGAGGTTGTCTGCTGTTTCATCCAGCCGAAGCTGCAGGACTCAGGCTGGGGATTTGATCTATGTCTCAGCCGAGACAAGATCCTGTTTTTCTTCCCTATATCTGGGAGCTCCTAACACACACAGCCTTCCCCAACAGGGGTGGCCGGCACACTCCCTCTAACTTCCTTCCCTCCCCATGCTGCAGGATATGTGCACAGCCCACTCTGCTCACAGAGGGGGGAACTAAACTGGAATGAACTATTCCAGCTTAGATGTACTAAACTGAACCTAAGTTCTTACCAGACCATTGCTGCCACCTGCTGGTGAACATAAAAAATGACAACAATTATTAGATTTAACAAGATTTATGCATATCTGTGAATGACATAATGTAAAATTACATCAGATGACAAGGTTAAGGCTCTTAACATATTGTAGCAGGGTAGAAGAGTTTAGTAACACAACTCTGGGGTGTTACACCTGCAGAGAAGTGATATCCATAATTTATATGACATATCACGTTTCAGAGATGCCTATGAAGGTGCCTGAACCGGACGACTACCCTGACATAAGATAATAGGGGACTAGAAGGATGGGGAGATTTAGATTTATGTTCACATGGAAGATAAGCCATTGCCTAAAATGTCTGGAGAAGAGAAAGGAATGTAGAGGGGATGGAGGGTTCTGAAGAGGAACAAAGGAGACAGTGGGCAGAAGAGGGGGAAACAGACGTCTGGAAGAGCAAAGATGACCTGGAGGGGACAGAGGAGTCTGGAGAGGACATAAGATATTGGAGTGGGCAGAGTCTAGATGGGACAGAGTCCGAAAAAAAGCAATGGAGGCAGCATATCCGGTAAAAAAACCCCTTTATTGGGTCCAGCCAAGTGAACTTGACGTGCAAAAAAGTAGTGACGTTTCGGCCGCTTCACAGCCTTTATCAAACACACTGTGTACTTTAAAGGTACCTGCTTAAATATACTAAAACACACCCCCTATCAATGGGGTGACCAATGACAGAGAAAAGAAATACTGATGTCATTCAAAGTGCACCCACAGGTGCTCATTCAAAGTGTCTCATTCCTATAAGTTAAGTCCCCTGTCCCACATACCTTCACCTTGCACGTGTGTCACGGCGTATCCAGGGCTCTGGCGCGCATGTCGGGAGAGAGGGAGCAACGTCACTGGCCGCTTTACTCCGAGTCAGCTGACCGCAGGAAGCTCCGCCCCTTCGTCGCACGTCATTACCAGTCTCCCGGCATGGGCGCCATTGCCAAGGACGCCTGGGAGTCACCTCCTCCCCGCCGCCTGCAAGCGATCGCTCCAGCGCATCGCGCCCACAGCACCAGCAGCCAAGCCCCAGAGCAGGTTGTGCAAATCGGGTATCTCACCTAACGCCTGCGTCCTCTCACACACAGGGGGACATCCGCACATGGGCCGGTAGCAACGCCACGCCTCCAGCCAACAAACCGGCCTTAGTGACGTCGCGGCTCCACCCTCCCCATGCCCGTCTCCCCACACGTCTGTCAGAGACACAACCGAGGTCTGAACCCGCCCCTTGCTGTGACGCGCGGCGTCGGACGACCGCCTGCATGTCAGGGATGAAGAATCAATCCCTTGTAACACACCGTGTTCTGCTCCGTGCGGATCAGGGGATAGGTGAAATCGTGTGTGTATAATACAGAATACAATTAAATAAACACTACACAGGGAACAAGTTACCATAGTCACTTTACACATTTGTAACTGAGAATTCTATGTTCATTCCGAACGGTTGCAGGGCTTTCATTTCAAAGATCCACTTAAGTTCCTTCTTGCGCAGAATGCGATCCTTGTCACCCCCTCGTCTCAGAGGGCCGACAGAATCAATAATTCTGAAGCGTAGTTGGTTGACCGAGTGTCCACGCTCCACGAAGTGTTTTGCCACTGGTTTATCTATCAGGGCCCTGCGGATATTGCTCTTATGTGAGTTGATGCGTTCCCTGGCTTCCATAGTGGTTTCCCCTATGTAAATGAGGCCACACGGGCACGTGATCATATAAATCACGTCCCGTGACCTGCATGTATAGAAGTTTTTTATCTTGTACGGCTTGCCGCTGTAGGGATGTGCAAAGGTATCTCCCTTGAGCATGTTACCACAATTGCAACACCCAAGGCAGGGAAAACAACCCAACTTCCTTGGTCTCAGATACCTCTGCCCATCCCCACGCGGCTCACCCACTTCCGTCCTCACCAATTTGTCACGCAGATTGGTCCCCCTCTTGTATGCCATCATGGGGAAATCCTCAAACTCCTCCACCCTGGGTAATCCTTTATGCAGGATGTGCCACTCTTTACGAATGATCCGCGCTATATCACCACTCTTAGATCCGTATGTGGAGACAAACGGGATCCGTTTGGCCTTCCTCTCCTTCACCTTCCCTTGGAGCGTGGACTCTCGGTCAACCTTCCCCACCTTCAGTGAGATCTTATCCACTAATCGTCGTGGGTATCCCCTATCCAGGAATTTCTTCCCCATCTCCTCCACCCTCCTCCCAAAGCACTCCTCCCCAGATACCACCCGTCTCACCCTCAACATCTGACTCCAGGGCAACGACTCTACCATCCGTCGGGGGTGGTTGCTCCTGAAGTCTAACAGGTTGTTCCTATCCGTTGGTTTATGGAAAATATCTGTTTCGATACCTCCCTCCTTAATGTGTACCATCACGTCTAGGAATTGCAGGGAAATTGTCGACATTGTCATGGTAAACCCTAGCCCAGGCACCATATTGTTGAGAAACTCACAAAACAGTTGTAATTCGTCCTGGGAGCCCCCCCACACCACAAAAATGTCGTCGATGTAGCGCCACCAGCACCGGGCTCTCCTAAACAAGTCAGCCTGATAAATGAGTCTGTCCTCCACCTCTGCCATGAACATGTTGGCATACGTGGGCGCCACGTTCGAACCCATGGCCACTCCACGCAGTTGTTGATAATAGGTGTTCCCAAAGCGAAAATAATTTCGCCTCAGGACCACCTCCAGGAGATGGAGGACAAACCCACGGCCGCCCAGGGAGAGCCCGGTGCGGGCCAGGGCCACATCGACGACATTCAATCCATAGGTGTGTTCTATGGAGGTGTAAAGAGAGACAACATCGAAACTGACAAGGATGGGATCAACAGGCATGCTCAGTTCTCTGAGCTTCAACAAAAAATGGCTGGTGTCCCTGATGTATGAAGGGGCGCTGGTGGCATGAACACGCAATACCCTATCAAGAAATATCGCTATGTTGCTGAAGATTGAATCCCTGCCCGACACAATAGGCCGGCCTGGGGGATCAACCAAGCTTTTATGTATTTTGGGAAGTACATAGAACAGGGGAGTGACCGGGTGTTTAATCAGAAGGAATTCCCTAACATCCATATCGATGATACCCCCAACCAGGGCTTCACCGATAATTGTTTCCAAAATACGTTTGATGTCCCACTTGGGATCATTCTGCAGTTCAACATATACCTCCCGGTCACCCAGCTGTCTATGTACTTCCCGTTCATAGCTAAGTGTGTCCATCACCACCACCGCCCCTCCCTTATCAGCAGACTTAATCGTTAAAGACTTGTCCTCAGTCAGTTGTTTAAGTGCCTCTTTTTCCCCCCTTGTCAGGTTCGATGCCACCCTCCCCTCCTTCAGCTCCCTCAAGGTCTCAATCTGTTTAGAAACAATGGCAATATATGCTTCCACAATGTGATTACTACGCGGTGGGGCAAAATCACTTTTGTTCCTCAAATCTAATGCCTTTAGGACAAAGTCAGCATTCGCCGCTCCATCCGATGTGGGTACCGTCGTCCTTTCCTCCTTATCAAGGAAGAAGGCCTTCAATCTGAGTGTGCGGAAAAAACGTTGGAGGTCAAGTTCCAAATCGAACCAGTCCATATCGTGACCTGGACAAAAAGATAATCCACGTCCCAGGACACGTTGTTGTTCAACGGAAAGCTGTCTCGTGGAGATGTTAACAACCAGGTTCAGGGTCAGATCTGGTTGCGTCTCGTCGCCCGTCCCCGTATGTTCTTTTGTTTCTGGAACAGTGGCGGTAAGGTTTTTCTGGGGTCTGTGGTGTTTTCTTCCCCCCCTACGGCACCTACGTCTTGGCCGTGTGACGGGGGGCCTAAAAAAGAGGCTTTGCCTGTATCGTCTGACGAGTCAGATTCGCCCGTAGTGAAGCCAAATCGACTCTGCTCAAACTTTCTCCCCTTCTTTCTGCGAGGTTTGCTCTGCGTCTGTTGTTGCCAATTGTAGACCTGGCCCGTCTGGTAATCATCCAGATCCCGGTACCACTTGTCTCGTTTGATTTTCTCTACTTCCATTTTATGTCGAAGTGTGTAGTTCTTGATTTTATCAAAGAACGTAGTAGCCTCGTCACTAATCAGTAGGTGGTGAATCTGTGACTCCAAGGCTGTCATGGACACTTTCACCCCCTCGATTTCTTGGCCCAAAAAATCAATATTGAGCAGCATCAATTCAAACGCATGTTTGTTGTTAATTAACTCAAATTTTTTGCAGAATTCCTCATTGTTAGGGAGTAGGGTCGGTCTGAGATGGGATCTCAACCCCCGAGGTATCCGCTGTGTGCGGTAATATTCTCTCAGCGTGTTCAAGTGTAAGTCCAATGTGACTAATCTTTTAGACTCTTGCTCAAATTTACGTTTGAGCAGATCCGTAGAGGGGGTGCTTAAAAAAGCCACATCCCCACTGTCTCCATGTATGAGTCTATGGATCTGTTCCTCTGTGTATAAGCACGAGTTCACATTGGCGGTGTCACTGACCTTAGTAGATCCTGGGGTGCCTTCCATGTTGGAGGATCAAACCCCGGTGCTGACTCCACGAATCCAAACAGTGATAAACAATAAAGTATTGGAATCGCACTCACCAGATCTCACGGTCAACCGGAATGCAACAGCCCACCTGGAGTCCAAGATTCTTTAGGGCTCCCTCATGATGAATCCGAAAAAAAGCAATGGAGGCAGCATAT
The DNA here is from genome assembly GCF_014858855.1 of Bufo gargarizans. Lineage (NCBI taxonomy): Eukaryota > Metazoa > Chordata > Amphibia > Anura > Bufonidae > Bufo > Bufo gargarizans. The sequence goes on along the minus strand of NC_058082.1, from coordinate 15,677,467 downwards.
CCGGTAAAAAAACCCCTTTATTGGGTCCAGCCAAGTGAACTTGACGTGCAAAAAAGTAGTGACGTTTCGGCCGCTTCACAGCCTTTATCAAACACACTGTGTACTTTAAAGGTACCTGCTTAAATATACTAAAACACACCCCCTATCAATGGGGTGACCAATGACAGAGAAAAGAAATACTGATGTCATTCAAAGTGCACCCACAGGTGCTCATTCAAAGTGTCTCATTCCTATAAGTTAAGTCCCCTGTCCCACATACCTTCACCTTGCACGTGTGTCACGGCGTATCCAGGGCTCTGGCGCGCATGTCGGGAGAGAGGGAGCAACGTCACTGGCCGCTTTACTCCGAGTCAGCTGACCGCAGGAAGCTCCGCCCCTTCGTCGCACGTCATTACCAGTCTCCCGGCATGGGCGCCATTGCCAAGGACGCCTGGGAGTCACCTCCTCCCCGCCGCCTGCAAGCGATCGCTCCAGCGCATCGCGCCCACAGCACCAGCAGCCAAGCCCCAGAGCAGGTTGTGCAAATCGGGTATCTCACCTAACGCCTGCGTCCTCTCACACACAGGGGGACATCCGCACATGGGCCGGTAGCAACGCCACGCCTCCAGCCAACAAACCGGCCTTAGTGACGTCGCGGCTCCACCCTCCCCATGCCCGTCTCCCCACACGTCTGTCAGAGACACAACCGAGGTCTGAACCCGCCCCTTGCTGTGACGCGCGGCGTCGGACGACCGCCTGCATGTCAGGGATGAAGAATCAATCCCTTGTAACACACCGTGTTCTGCTCCGTGCGGATCAGGGGATAGGTGAAATCGTGTGTGTATAATACAGAATACAATTAAATAAACACTACACAGGGAACAAGTTACCATAGTCACTTTACACATTTGTAACTGAGAATTCTATGTTCATTCCGAACGGTTGCAGGGCTTTCATTACAAAGATCCACTTAAGTTCCTTCTTGCGCAGAATGCGATCCTTGTCACCCCCTCGTCTCAGAGGGCCGACAGAATCAATAATTCTGAAGCGTAGTTGGTTGACCGAGTGTCCACGCTCCACGAAGTGTTTTGCCACTGGTTTATCTATCAGGGCCCTGCGGATATTGCTCTTATGTGAGTTGATGCGTTCCCTGGCTTCCATAGTGGTTTCCCCTATGTAAATGAGGCCACAGGAATGAGACACTTTGAATGAGCACCTGTGGGTGCACTTTGAATGACATCAGTATTTCTTTTCTCTGTCATTGGTCACCCCATTGATAGGGGGTGTGTTTTAGTATATTTAAGCAGGTACCTTTAAAGTACACAGTGTGTTTGATAAAGGCTGTGAAGCGGCCGAAACGTCACTACTTTTTTGCACGTCAAGTTCACTTGGCTGGACCCAATAAAGGGGTTTTTTTACCGGATATGCTGCCTCCATTGCTTTTTTTCGGATTCATCATGAGGGAGCCCTAAAGAATCTTGGACTCCAGGTGGGCTGTTGCATTCCGGTTGACCGTGAGATCTGGTGAGTGCGATTCCAATACTTTATTGTTTATCACTGTTTGGATTCGTGGAGTCAGCACCGGGGTTTGATCCTCCAACATGGAAGGCACCCCAGGATCTACTAAGGTCAGTGACTACCGCCAATGTGAACTCGTGCTTATACACAGAGGAACAGATCCATAGACTCATACATGGAGACAGTGGGGATGTGGCTTTTTTAAGCACCCCCTCTACGGATCTGCTCAAACGTAAATTTGAGCAAGAGTCTAAAAGATTAGTCACATTGGACTTACACTTGAACACGCTGAGAGAATATTACCGCACACAGCGGATACCTCGGGGGTTGAGATCCCATCTCAGACCGACCCTACTCCCTAACAATGAGGAATTCTGCAAAAAATTTGAGTTAATTAACAACAAACATGCGTTTGAATTGATGCTGCTCAATATTGATTTTTTGGGCCAAGAAATCGAGGGGGTGAAAGTGTCCATGACAGCCTTGGAGTCACAGATTCACCACCTACTGACTAGTGACGAGGCCTACTACGTTCTTTGATAAAATCAAGAACTACACACTTCGACATAAAATGGAAGTAGAGAAAATCAAACGAGACAAGTGGTACCGGGATCTGGATGATTACCAGACGGGCCAGGTCTACAATTGGCAACAACAGACGCAGAGCAAACCTCGCAGAAAGAAGGGGAGAAAGTTTGAGCAGAGTCGATTTGGCTTCACTACGGGCGAATCTGACTCGTCAGACGATACAGGCAAAGCCTCTTTTTTAGGCCCCCCGTCACACGGCCAAGACGTAGGTGCCGTAGGGGGGGAAGAAAACACCACAGACCCCAGAAAAACCTTACCGCCACTGTTCCAGAAACAAAAGAACATACGGGGACGGGCGACGAGACGCAACCAGATCTGACCCTGAACCTGGTTGTTAACATCTCCACGAGACAGCTTTCCGTTGAACAACAACGTGTCCTGGGACGTGGATTATCTTTTTGTCCAGGTCACGATATGGACTGGTTCGATTTGGAACTTGACCTCCAACGTTTTTTCCGCACACTCAGATTGAAGGCCTTCTTCCTTGATAAGGAGGAAAGGACGACGGTACCCACATCGGATGGAGCGGCGAATGCTGACTTTGTCCTAAAGGCATTAGATTTGAGGAACAAAAGTGATTTTGCTCCACCGCGTAGTAATCACATTGTGGAAGCATATATTGCCATTGTTTCTAAACAGATTGAGACCTTGAGGGAGCTGAAGGAGGGGAGGGTGGCATCGAACCTGACAAGGGGGGAAAAAGAGGCACTTAAACAACTGACTGAGGACAAGTCTTTAACGATTAAATCTGCTGATAAGGGAGGGGCGGTGGTGGTGATGGACACACTTAGCTATGAACGGGAAGTACATAGACAGCTGGGTGACCGGGAGGTATATGTTGAACTGCAGAATGATCCCAAGTGGGACATCAAACGTATTTTGGAAACAATTATCGGTGAAGCCCTGGTTGGGGGTATCATCGATATGGATGTTAGGGAATTCCTTCTGATTAAACACCCGGTCACTCCCCTGTTCTATGTACTTCCCAAAATACATAAAAGCTTGGTTGATCCCCCAGGCCGGCCTATTGTGTCGGGCAGGGATTCAATCTTCAGCAACATAGCGATATTTCTTGATAGGGTATTGCGTGTTCATGCCACCAGCGCCCCTTCATACATCAGGGACACCAGCCATTTTTTGTTGAAGCTCAGAGAACTGAGCATGCCTGTTGATCCCATCCTTGTCAGTTTCGATGTTGTCTCTCTTTACACCTCCATAGAACACACCTATGGATTGAATGTCGTCGATGTGGCCCTGGCCCGCACCGGGCTCTCCCTGGGCGGCCGTGGGTTTGTCCTCCATCTCCTGGAGGTGGTCCTGAGGCGAAATTATTTTCGCTTTGGGAACACCTATTATCAACAACTGCGTGGAGTGGCCATGGGTTCGAACGTGGCGCCCACGTATGCCAACATGTTCATGGCAGAGGTGGAGGACAGACTCATTTATCAGGCTGACTTGTTTAGGAGAGCCCGGTGCTGGTGGCGCTACATCGACGACATTTTCGTGGTGTGGGGGGGCTCCCAGGACGAATTACAACTGTTTTGTGAGTTTCTCAACAATATGGTGCCTGGGCTAGGGTTTACCATGACAATGTCGACAATTTCCCTGCAATTCCTAGACGTGATGGTACACATTAAGGAGGGAGGTATCGAAACAGATATTTTCCATAAACCAACGGATAGGAACAACCTGTTAGACTTCAGGAGCAACCACCCCCGACGGATGGTAGAGTCGTTGCCCTGGAGTCAGATGTTGAGGGTGAGACGGGTGGTATCTGGGGAGGAGTGCTTTGGGAGGAGGGTGGAGGAGATGGGGAAGAAATTCCTGGATAGGGGATACCCACGACGATTAGTGGATAAGATCTCACTGAAGGTGGGGAAGGTTGACCGAGAGTCCACGCTCCAAGGGAAGGTGAAGGAGAGGAAGGCCAAACGGATCCCGTTTGTCTCCACATACGGATCTAAGAGTGGTGATATAGCGCGGATCATTCGTAAAGAGTGGCACATCCTGCATAAAGGATTACCCAGGGTGGAGGAGTTTGAGGATTTCCCCATGATGGCATACAAGAGGGGGACCAATCTGCGTGACAAATTGGTGAGGACGGAAGTGGGTGAGCCGCGTGGGGATGGGCAGAGGTATCTGAGACCAAGGAAGTTGGGTTGTTTTCCCTGCCTTGGGTGTTGCAATTGTGGTAACATGCTCAAGGGAGATACCTTTGCACATCCCTACAGCGGCAAGCCGTACAAGATAAAAAACTTCTATACATGCAGGTCACGGGACGTGATTTATATGATCACGTGCCCGTGTGGCCTCATTTACATAGGGGAAACCACTATGGAAGCCAGGGAACGCATCAACTCACATAAGAGCAATATCCGCAGGGCCCTGATAGATAAACCAGTGGCAAAACACTTCGTGGAGCGTGGACACTCGGTCAACCAACTACGCTTCAGAATTATTGATTCTGTCGGCCCTCTGAGACGAGGGGGTGACAAGGATCGCATTCTGCGCAAGAAGGAACTTAAGTGGATCTTTGAAATGAAAGCCCTGCAACCGTTCGGAATGAACATAGAATTCTCAGTTACAAATGTGTAAAGTGACTATGGTAACTTGTTCCCTGTGTAGTGTTTATTTAATTGTATTCTGTATTATACACACACGATTTCACCTATCCCCTGATCCGCACGGAGCAGAACACGGTGTGTTACAAGGGATTGATTCTTCATCCCTGACATGCAGGCGGTCGTCCGACGCCGCGCGTCACAGCAAGGGGCGGGTTCAGACCTCGGTTGTGTCTCTGACAGACGTGTGGGGAGACGGGCATGGGGAGGGTGGAGCCGCGACGTCACCAAGGCCGGTTTGTTGGCTGGAGGCGTGGCGTTGCTACCGGCCCATGTGCGGATGTCCCCCTGTGTGTGAGAGGACGCAGGCGTTAGGTGAGATACCCGATTTGCACAACCTGCTCTGGGGCTTGGCTGCTGGTGCTGTGGGCGCGATGCGCTGGAGCGATCGCTTGCAGGCGGCGGGGAGGAGGTGACTCCCAGGCGTCCTTGGCAACGGCGCCCATGCCGGGAGACTGGTAATGACGTGCGACGAAGGGGCGGAGCTTCCTGCGGTCAGCTGACTCGGAGTAAAGCGGCCAGTGACGTTGCTCCCTCTCTCCCGACATGCGCGCCAGAGCCCTGGATACGCCGTGACACACGTGCAAGGTGAAGGTATGTGGGACAGGGGACTTAACTTATAGGAATGAGACACTTTGAATGAGCACCTGTGGGTGCACTTTGAATGACATCAGTATTTCTTTTCTCTGTCATTGGTCACCCCATTGATAGGGGGTGTGTTTTAGTATATTTAAGCAGGTACCTTTAAAGTACACAGTGTGTTTGATAAAGGCTGTGAAGCGGCCGAAACGTCACTACTTTTTTGCACGTCAAGTTCACTTGGCTGGACCCAATAAAGGGGTTTTTTTACCGGATATGCTGCCTCCATTGCTTTTTTTCGGATTCATCATGAGGGAGCCCTAAAGAATCTTGGACTCCAGGTGGGCTGTTGCATTCCGGTTGACCGTGAGATCTGGTGAGTGCGATTCCAATACTTTATTGTTTATCACTAGATGGGACAGAGGAGAGGAGAACAAAGGGGTCTGGAGGGGACAAAGGAATCTTGAGGGGGCAGAGGAAAAAGGAGAGGACACAGGAGTCTGGAGGGGATAGAGGATTCTGGAGGGGACAGTGTCTGGAGGTGGACAGAGGGGTCTGGAGGCAACAGAGCTGACTGGAGGGGACAGGGGAAATTGGATGGGGTAGAGGAGATTTTAGAGAGCAGAGGAGTCTGTAAAGAGCAGAGAAGTCTGGAGGAGGCAGAGGAGTATGGAGGAGACTTCTTAAACTTTATGGAGGTTGCCCAGCAGAAAAAAAAACTAAAAGTGCACAGAATTGTAAAAAGAAATTAAAGGTCACAACTCAACATCACAGATCACCCTGCCGCTTTGGCACCTCCGCTTCCCTGTCAGTCTCTATTCTGGGCTTGACACACAGCCAGAAATGACCACTCAGCCAATCACTGCCCACAGTGTGGCCCACCTCAACTAGTGACTGTCCCAGAGGTCATCGCACCCCTATACTTCCCCACTTAAGGATCAACAACTCCTCTAGTAGCTATAGCCTGTAATATTATTACACTCCATAAATCCATCTATAAAAATACATTAATAATGATTAGAGATGAGCGAATCAAGGTCTGCCGCTTTGGCACCTCCGCTTCCCTGTCAGTCTCTATTCTGGGCTTGACACATAGCCAGAAATGACCACTCAGCCAATCACTGCCCACAGTGTGACCCACCTCAACTAGTCACTGTCCCAGAGGTCATCGCACCCCTATACAGTACCATAAAATTATTGCCCCCTAGTTGGCCAAAAAAGAATCCTTTTTTTTAAATAAAGTTTAATTTAAAAAAAGTCCCCCTCAAGAAAAATCAAGCATCCCCTTTTTCATAAAAATAAATAGATTAGATTCATCTTTATTGTTACTGTGCCAGTAGAAGTACAAAGCCAATAAAATGCAGTTAGCAACATATAATATTATTTAAATATGCATAATACAAAGACACAATAACAATAAGTAACTTAGATGATATTCAATGAAGAAAACATTCTAGAATTCACTATTATCACTGCTTCTGGGAAGAAAGTCTTCCTAAACCTAGTAGGTACCTACAGGACCTCCTGGATGGAAGAAGCATACAAAGACCATGGATAGGAAGCATCATGTCCTCTGTAAGCTCAAACAGCGCCTATAATAGTGATGAGCGGCATATGCAATATTCGTTTTTGCAATATTTAGCTAATTTTTCACATAATATTTGCAATAAATTTGCGAACTTCTTGAATTCTTGATCTCCAGTCATTATTTTCACGATTGCGCAAATCGGCACTAATATTTTTTTTCCAATACATTAATAATGATTAGAAATGAGCGAATCAAAGTTGACGAAGTGGAATTTGATCCGAATTTCAGGAAAAATTAGATTCTCACCGAACCCGAATTTCCTCACGCTTTGTATTAACAAATCAATTTTTTTCCTAAAATGGCTGCTGCACGTGTTAGGACATGGAGCAGAGAACTCTGGGAACGAGGGATCACCCATAATGCCATGCGTGCAGCCAATCAGCAGCCAGAAGCCCTGTGATGTCACAGCCCTATAAATAGCCTCAGCCATCTTGGATTCAGCTATTTTTCCAGTGCACTTAGTGCAGGGAGAGACGTCAGCCGGCGCTAGGGACAGTGCTAGGAAATACTTTAAAACTTTTATATTGCTGTATAAAAGTTCAGGGAAAGGACAGGGAGGATTCATTCCACAGCATTGAAGCAGAACAGGGTTCAGTAGGGGAGGTGACAGCCTGGGGAATAGGAACAATCCTATTACACCTTGCTGCACTGACTGCGGATCCAAATTGCCATTATACAGCTCTGTAATTTCAGCAAACCGTTCCTATTAGGGTGCAAGTGCTGTTTGATACAGCCACTAACAGGGTTTATTACAAGTGTGAGGGATTAGAATCCTCCATCTTGTGCATATGTGGAAAAATAAATGAGCAAGCTGGAAGGATGTAGGGAGTTTCTGTGTATATAGTTCAGAAGTTTCTAGCTGCAAGGTCAAGATAGCAGCTCCCTCATTTTCATCAGAGTCTGACATACAAGAGAGAGTTATGTTCCTTCTGAGTTTCGGGATGCGCTGCTGAATAATGTCAACTTTGAGATAAGATGCTGCAGAAATGTTTTAATTATTAGAATTCTGTTAGTATGGTGCGGAAGTATTGCCTTTTATGTATAACCAATCAAATCATTGGTTCCGTTTTTCACCCCCTTGGTGGTGTGCCAGATTTGTCTGTGATTATCTGTAGTGTTATAAAGATGTATGCTTGTTTGGAATAAATTAGAGAGAATCTGATTCAGCAAGTGTGTCTGTCAGCTCTCTGAGCACTCTTAAAGAAAAGTTCAATTGGGACCCTGACAATTATAGAAGAAGGTTTTTTTGCCCCAACAAAACTTGGGCCCAACGAGGGGCTTGGCTAAAGGACACTTCATTGATCTCCTGACTACTTGGATAATCCGGACCAGGACGGACAGATATAAAAGACAGCGCTGCAAGGTTAGAGACTTTATCTTACATTATATCTGTGCCTCCCTGACCGGTTATCTGATTCAAGGGATTGTTGAAGAAACGTACATATAAAGTCATTTTACAGTCGAGTCTATATTGATAAAGAACCTTGATAGTTGAAAAAAATTATGATTGTTGGGTTTAGTTTCTGATCATGAGTAACTTTGATTGGGATGTTTTTGGTCTGGCTTTAGGAGTCAATATATACATGTTGTTTGTTCTTTACTGTGTTTGGAAAATTGCAGAACATTATAGAAAGGTAAATCTCAGTAACAGAGTACACTGGGTGATATAGTGAGCAAGCTCTGAGGAAACTGAGGGGAAACAGACGTCTGAATTTTGTTACTTTCTATAGTTGTTCTGGTACAGTTAAATGAGCAATGGGGAATAATTTTAGTATACCAGAAAGTATTAAGACAGCCAAAACATTGGTGAAGGAAAGAGGAGGTAAGGAGGGTCTGAAGAATGTGAACAGAGTGTTAAAAAAAGGCAGGGATTAAGTATAGGAATCTTAACCTACAGGTCTGGGGAAGATTCAGTAGGACACGTTGTGGTTGGATAAAGGATCATGATTGGCTCGTGAGGTTGAACCTGAGGGATGGAGAGGAGAAATTGTGTGAGGTAGATTGTTGTATACTCAGAAACAGAAAGGCAGTACCATTTCTGGCTGACACAGGGGCATCCAAAACTGTAGTAGACCAGAGTTTTTTGCAGCCTCATCAGTTAACCCCTTGTTATGTACTGGCTGTGGGATTTACAGGAGAAACAGTTTTTGTCCATGAATCTGAGCCAGTTAAACTAAAGATAAAATACAGCACAGTTGTTACCCAATTGTTAGATAAAGAAAACCCTAGGGGCTGATGTTTTGCAAGCTCTGAGAGCCCACATACACTTTTACCACGATGGCACTACCCGTGTAGATTTTGGGGCCCAGAGGAAGTATTATGTCCCCTAATAGCAACACTGGCCCTGTCTGAGAATGAACCATCAGAATTAACCCTTGTAGCCTAGGCTTTTCTTAAGGTGGTTTAAATGACAAAAATACGTGGTCTCAAAAGGCAGGAAATGCTCAACCCAAATGCAGTTGGGCATTTATGCTCAGGGGAGCATATATTTTACTTGTGGTCTGTTGCTAAGGGTATTCCCCAGCAAAAAAATTATACATTGGAGGATGCCTGCAGCAAACCACAAGTGCTACAGAGACATCCTACACCAGATGGTAAAATGTGTGGATGTTGAATGATATGATGATGTGAGTCGGACCTTACGCTGCTGTAATTTGCCCATTGGCTCCTGGTACTACCCATACGGTACAGGTAGGTTTAGTGTCAGGTCCCGTGCCACTTGAGAAACCTTGGCATGGTGCGCGGGCTCAGGTATGTCCTTAATATAAGGATATACTGGCTAACATCTCATGCCATAGACATGCCTCCATGTTAATGCAGCCTCTGTATGATTGTCTGTCACCTCACCCATTTCACCTAACAGAAGAGGCAGTGAATAATTTTCATACATTGAAGCAGTGCATAACCTCAGCCCACGCCCTGGCCATTCCAAAATATGATGAGGAATTTCACCTGTTCTGTTCAGAAATGCAGGTCACAACACGGCTTTACTGACTCAGATACATGGTGACCACCAGCGGCCAGTGCCGTGCTTTTCAGTCAGATTAGATTCTGTTGCCAGAGGCACCCCCTCCTGTGTCAGGGCGGTAGCGGCAGTGCAGGCAATGATATAAAAAGCCTCTGAAATTGTGTTAGACTACCCGGTGACTGTACAAACACCCCATGACATACAGGGCATATTAACACAGGTTCAACCTAAGCATATCTCTTTATGGCCAGGCAACTCAGACTCACATTTCTTTCAAAAGATGTACTACACTGAATCCTGCTACTTTGTTACCAATCACAGATTCAGAAATGGGGGAAGGGGGCATAGAAGGTACAGGCAGCCTCCTAAATGACATGATGGAACATGACCCCCATGACTGTGTACAATTAATGCAACAAGAAACGTCAGGATGTGATCATGTACATAAATACCCCCTTGATAACCCTGATGTTGAGTATTTTGTAGATAGAAGAAGGTTGATGGGAGAGGACGGCTGGTCCCACACTGGATATGCAGTGGTCACACAGCATGAGGTAGGGATAGCTGAACCACTGCTACCTCACATGTCAGCGCAAGAGGAGGAGCTGAAGGCACTCACTGAGGCATGTAAATTGGCTAAGGGGAAGAAGGTGAACATCTACATGGACTCAAGGTATGTTTTTGGTATTGCACCCATATGGCGGGCTAGAGACTTTCTAACATCAGCAGGACAGCCAATAAAAATAAAATAAAAGACTCTGTACTTGAACTTATGAACTCTCTGTTATTACCAGAAGAGGTTGCTATTATTAAGGTAAATGCTAGTGTTGATCGAGCATTCTTGGCCAAACACCGCGTGTGCTCGAATCAGCGTATTTAAATGCAATTTAGCATCTATTTCTGAAAAGTATCTGCAGGGATTTGAACTCATAACTGTTTGTGCATTAGAGGCAAGGACCTTATCCACTCAGCTAAAAAGCTGAATGCTAAACTGTGTCAGAAAAACCACATAGTAGTTTCTGATGTAGTAAAAATTCTTATTCAGCAGAAGACTTATTTTATATTTCTGGGCAGGTTAACATGTAGCTGTATAGTGTAGTGGTTAGTGTCTTTTCCTCTAATGTACAACATAGGGAGTTTGAATCCCGGCAGAAGCATTTATATATAAGTTTTATTTACATAAATGTGTTATGGCTAAAAACATCAGTAGTATTTTCCCAAGTATTATGCGTTCACATATATCAGAAGTATGAAAAAAATATATAAATATATATATATATTTTTATTTTTTTTTTTTTGTAATTACACATTTATTTTGTGCCATACATTTTTTACAATTACAATTTTTTTTATAAAATACATAAATTTAATACCTATTTCTGAAATTTTTCTGCCAGGATTCAAACTCGCAACCTTGTACATTAGAGGCAAGGATGTTAACCACTACACTATACAGCTACATATAACCTGCACAGAAATATAAAATAAGTCTTCTGCTGAATAGGAATTTTCACTACATCAGAAAGTACTATGAGTTTTTTCTGACACAGTTAAGTATTCAGCTTTATAGCTGAGTAGATAAGATCCTTGCCTCTAATGTACAATGTTAGGAGTTCAAATCCTGGCAGAAACTTCTCAGAAATTAGTTTTAAATACACTGGGGTGTCCCCAAGCACTGACTCCATATATGGACATAGCTATATATGGAGTCAGAGCAGAGACTCCTAAGCCAAACTAGAGTCCTGATACCCCCTCCTCTTCAGAGCAAGGGGTGCCTGGGGTTCTTTATTGTGCTCGGTAGAACACCCGAGCATCACACTAGTAAAGGCTCAGATGATGCACCATGGTGGAAGCAAAAGGCAATGACTGAGCAGATAAGGCATCTAAACAAGCTCCACTCCAGCCACTAAATGCTGATGCCACCCTGGTGAGTGCTTTGAGACCTAAGTACATTTCAAAGAATGCTTGAACAAGCCCCTCCTGAGGAAAAAGAACTTTGGGCAAAACAAGGGGCCAAACCTGATGAACAAGGAATTTGGAGAAACAAGGACAAAATTTGTCTACAGTGCCCGCTATACGCAGCTATGGCCCAGGAGGCCCATGGGCCCACTCACCTATCAAAAGATTCCATGGTAAGTGTGGATAATACAGGGTGGATTGCTCCAGGATGTCCTACAGTTGCCGCTTGGTTTGTACAAGGATGTATAGTCTGTGCATTGAACAATCCCGGTCAAGTGGTAAAGACTCCAACCAAGCACACCCCCCAGGCCACTTTACCCGTTCCAGAGACTGCAGTTAGACTATATACAACTGCCTAAGGTAGGAGTATATAAATTTGTCCTTGTGTGTGTTGATCTCTTTTCAGGGTGGCCGGAAACCTTCCCAGTATCAAAGGCAAATGCAAAGAAGCTGGTCAGTGAACTGGTGTGCAGGTATGGTGTCCCTGAAGTTATTGAATCAGACAGGGGTTCCCACTTCACAGGAGAAGTAATAAGGGAAGTGATGCAGGCTTTAGGGGTCACCCAAGCTTTCCATACAGCATACCATCCCCAAAGCAGCGGCCACATCGAGCGCCTAAATGGCACGCTCAAATTGAAAATTCAGAAAGCCATGGGAGGAAACTCAGCGGCCTGGGTCATTGTGTTTGCCCCTAGCCTTATACTCAGTCAGGACCACTCCAAATAGAAAGACAGGATTATCCCAATTTTAGATTCTGTTTGGAAGCGCCACCAGATTAGGATTGTATTTTCCACAACAGTTGCAAATGAACAATGATAGCCTAACAAGTTACATGTGGGCCCTCACAGAGAGGCTTGAGTACACCCATAAACAAGTGTGTGCTTCCCTTCCAGATTTAGTAGAAGGAACACACAGTCTGCAAACAGGAGACTGGGTGGTGATAAAAAGACACGTGAGGAAAGGCCTGGATCCCAGATTTGATGGTCCTTTCCGTCTTGTTGACCACACATACCACAGTAAAGGTTGAAGGAAAGCCTAACTGGATACAAGCTCACTGCAAGAAAGTTCCGACACCCAAAGATGAGGATCCTCCGCCCTAATCCTGGGAACAATGGCACTGAACCAACAACTGAAGAATAACTGGGACAATGCACTTATCTGACACCACCAGGGGCTGTTTTGAGGACTCAATAAAACTGACCCTAAAATTAAAGACTGTTGGATCTGTACTCACAGTCCAGTGAGTTCAAGAACTCTGCCTTATCTGCCAATCCCTTTGACTTTTAAAGAACTTATTCATATGTCTTGTTGGCCAGTTTGTCTCACAAAGAAGACAAGGGCCTGATGATCAAAAGAATAACTCCACTGCAGTCCCTCTCCCCATAGCAGTGTGGGTGGAGGCTCCCTGCTGGCAAGACAAACAATAATGCAAGTAGTGTTGATTATAATAGTAGTATATGCTGTGATTAAGCTTATGTTTATGTGCACCAACAGGTTCTGTACCAAAAGGAGAAACTACCAAGATTATTGTGAGGTCTTGGGAACTGCATCAATACATAAGAGGGAATCTGGCCTCCAGCTGGCAGTTGGACCTATCCCACCTGAAGTACCTCTGGATTAAGATGTCAGTTTCAAGATATCTCAAAATGGGGGAATTGTGAGGGATGAGAATCCATTTTGTATAAACATGTCCTCCATCTTGTGCATATGTGGAAAATGAATGACCCAGCTAGAAGGATGTAGGGAGTCTGTGTATATAGGTAAAGTGTGTTCTAGCTACAAGGCCAAGGTAAGCAGCTCCCTCGCTCCCCTTATCAGAGTCTGACATACAAGAGAGAGTTATGTTCCTTCTGAGGTTTCGGGATGTACTGCTGAGGAATGTCAACTTTGAGATAAGATGCTGCAGAAACATTTTAATTGTTAGAATTCTGTTAATTTTGCTTTCCACCCCTTTGGTGATGTGCCAGATTTGTCTGTGATTATCTGTAGTGTTATAAAAATGTATGGAAAAGAGACACAAATATAACGTGGCTCACCCGTGTCTGGTAGTGTGGTCAAGGTGCTCTGTTTTTAGGATGTTTCACCTAATCATCCAATGAACAATATAATTGCGTGATATAAATAAAAATAAAAACAGGCACTCACCAACTGGTATGTCTATAGTAGAATATTTATATGGTAAAATGTACAATAAAATATCACATAAAATTAAAACATATAATAATAAAATAATATAATGATAATATATATGCACTGAGCTTATCTGTGGTTGACAAAAATGCTCTTAGGTTCCAAATTGCTTGCATCAATAAATAAATGGTGATAATAGGTGGTGACAATTAATGAATGAATATTAATAATAATAATAGTGATAATACATATAAGAAAAAAGGAGAAAAAATATTATTAAGTAGATGGAGCAAGTGATTCTGTGTCCATATGAAATTGTTGCAGCAACTTGTTAATTTCCCTACATAGATTTAAGTCCAGTATTTGATAACACTGCTGTAGCAGAGTGAAGATACAAATGTATCAGCACACAGAGTCCACACTCCAAGTACAAGGATATAGATAATGTTCGGGTTGTTTAGATGGGGCGTCCCCCTCGCTGTAAAACCCTCTTACCTTGACTTGCAGAATGCTTGTAGCTGTGTATATAGTTAAGTCCTTTGTAGCGCTCGGTTACAGAGCTTTTAAACCTCCCGCTTGTTGCTCTCCGGTCTCGGCGTTCCACGTGATGTTGGTGCGTGTCACCTTCCAGGAAGCAGCATGCAGGGATCGCGTAATCTCGCGATAATTCCGATCGATTCCTCTTTTGCTGATATCAAAGGTTTATGTTAGCTGATAATATTGCCGATGATTTGTAGATCTCTTTTCCTCGGGTTCAGGTGGGTAGTATATCACTCGCAGGACCAGCCAGACGCGTTTCGAGGGGTCTCCCTCTTCCTCAGTGGCCTTTGCCTTTCTTTTGCTACAGAAGATCTTTTCAATGACTGTTGCTCTGAAATTTCTGTTTCCTCTTCTGTACCTTGATCTGTTGGTCCAGATTCCTCCATCAATTCTTCTGACTCTATTGTTATGTCAGATTCCTCTGTTGACTTCTCTAATAGTAGACCTTCAGGTGATGCCAAGATCTCTAATTAATTCTGTGGTTGTATAGTTATCTGTCGTATGTGAACTGAATGAATACATCTCATCTTCTTCATTAAAACTGTCAATTTCCCATTCTACATTTGATGTTGGTTTTGGTTGCTTTGGTTTGGAGGATTTCTGCTGGCTTAACAATTCAGCAGTCTGCTGTTCAGCTGGAGGATAGCCTCAACGTAATAACAGATTATGGTGCAAAATCCTTGTTCTGTTGCCACCTGACTCTGGTCTCACCTCATACACTGGATTGTTTTTGTGTTTCCTTCTAACAACATAAATCTTATCTTCCCAATAGGAGTGAAGTTTTCCTCGTCCCCCTTTTTCATTAAGTTCTTCACTAGAATTAAACTTCCTGGAGTAAGTTTGGCTCCATGACTTTTCTAGTCATGGTATTCCTTGCTTTTACATGCTGACTTATTTGCTGTTTTTGTAGCTATTGTAAAAGTTTCTGCCATTCTCTTTTTCCATGCAGTAACATTATCTGCGTAAGTCCTGTACTTCTCTGATACTGGGGTGTCAAACATTATGTCAATTGGAAGTCTAGGTGATCAAAGGTAGAAGGTAGAAAAGTGAATACCCTGTGGACAACTTGCTTTTCTTCTTCTGTAAGAATCCTCAATATAGACAATCTGTTCATTACCCTCTGGCTGATATGGAGTTGTATGAGAATTTTGAATTCTGCAGAGAAACAACTGATTCTCAAATTCTCTTCCCAGATCATGGTGTAATTTAGTTGGAAAGCCAAACTTTGGAGCCAAATCATTAAATATTGTGCTGCAGTCTTATCAGACTTGTTTGTGGTACCATATGCCTGTGCAAATCTTGTAAAATAATACATTACAACAAGGATGTACTGCTATCCTCCTTTGTACTCTTCCAGATCCCAAAAATCTATGGATACTAGTTCAAAAAAGGACAAGTGGAGACAATGTTGTTCAATGGCAGTCTGGTTGGTTCATTGGGACGTTTATCCTACATCACCTACGTTCTTTGGTGACATAATGCTCAATATCCTTCTGCATGTATGGCCAGAAGAAGCATTCTCTGACACGATTGACAGTTCTTTCTACTCCCAAGTATTCCATTTGTTAATTAAGCTCTTTGAATACTGTCCTGTGGTAGACTTTTGGCATGACTAATTGTAAGTTATGGCTAATCTTCCCATAAAGAGGTGTAATTTAGGCCATTCTCTGAATAAGGCAGTTATAGCTGGTGGTTTTGTTTTCCTCTCCTTCTTAGCTGGAAACCTGTTTTGATGTTTGTAGTGTAGCAGTCTTCTAATGTTCTTGTTTTACTCTTGTGCTTTCCTGATTTCTTCTTTTGGGAGCTGGTTCATGCTTGCTATAGGCTTTGTTCAGCTTCCCCAGCTGCACTTTCTACAGTTACAGGACACCACCATGGCGTATGTTCCTACTCTTGCATTTGGATCCATAGTATAGTCATCACCAGACACAATCTTAACTAGGAACCAGACTTCTCTTTTGAACAGAACACCAAACATAGGAGGGAAAGGGATGAGGGAATAAGGTCTTGAAACTAGGGAAAGGAGATGGACACCTCCTAGTAAAACCCTAATCAAAGTCCTGACTAACTACCAATATGAACAAACCCCAGAGGTAGGTAAGTTCATACACAGGAATACCTAGTGTCCTAACTCACCCTATAGGACCCTGGAACTAATGCCAGAACTGAGACAACATGTTACTCCAAAAGAAAGAATGAACAGGTCTCCCTCAGGCCTTAATACAAATGACAGGTAAATGCAACACACAAAAGAATCCAAACAAAATGCAAAAGGGAAAGAAAACACTTAACTTCAAGTGGCTATGGCAGCACCAGGAACTCAGTCGAGATCCACACACCAGCTATCCACAACTCCAACAGAATCCACAACTCCAAACCGCACAGCATGGTGGGTGAGACAACAATATATAGAGAAGGTTAAATGACCCTAATAGCCACACCTAGGGAAAGAAGGTGCGTCAAGCACCAGAAACAACACAGACATCATTTGATCCAAATGGAAAGCATGTGAGATCAAACCACGTGTTGCCAGTCTCACCGATCTCCTGCCACCTGGTGCGGGAACGTCCGTGACATCAAGATATGGTTGACAGATACAATCTCTCAGTGCTTCCAAGCATTCTTCAATGCTTCTCTGAAATTCTGTAGGAGCTGAGCCCAAAAGAAATACGGATCCATTCATATAATCCCCAGGGTGCTATGAAGGCTGTCAAAGGCTTACTGGATTCTTCCATAAATCCTTGGTGGTAGGCTTTTCCTTAATGAAGTACAGAAAACCAAGAACGTCCTCATAAACTATTCTGCATATATTGGATTCTAGGTATTGGAAAATGGTCAGAAACTGACTTCTGGTGAATTGCCCAATACATTTTCTGGTTGAATTAGAATTGGTCTTTAACAGTCCTCCTCATCATGCTGTTCACATTTTGACATCATGAGACGAAGACGACACCTAACAAATGACCAACAGTATATCGCCATTGCAAGGCTTCAAACAGGATGTTCTCAGACAGAAGTGGCCACTGCGCTTAGAGTGCAAAAGACTGTCAACAGGAGCAGTGGCATAGTGTGGGTTGCCAGCACCCAGGGCAAGCCAAGTATTGCACCCCCAACATGTGACCACGCCCCTTTTTACAGATAATGTTGTAGATGTCACCTGCAGTCCTATGTAATACCACAGATAACACAGTGATAACTCTCAGAGTACAGATAATGCAGTAGATGTCGCCTGCAGTCCTATGTAACACCACAGATAACACAAGGATAACTCTCTGAGTACAGATAATGCAGTAGATGTCGCCTGCAGTCCTATGTAACACCACAGATAACACAAGGATAACTCTCTGAGTACAGATAATGTAGTAGATGTCACCTGCAGTCCTATGTAATACCACAGATAACACAGTGGTAACTCTCTGAGTACAGGTAATGTAGTAGATATCACCTGCAGTCCTATGTAACACTACAGATAACACAGTGATAACTCTCTGAGTACAGATAATGCAGTAGATGTCACCTGCAGTCCTATGTAACACCACAGATAACACAGTGATAACTCTCTGAGTACAGATAATGTAGAAGATGTCACCTGCAGTCCTATGTAACACCACAGATAACACAGTGATAACTCTCTGAGTACAGATAATGTAGTAGATGGGTGTGAGGCCCCAGGATTCAGAACACGAACAGTGTGACCCCAAGTCTGGGGCCAGGCTTCGCCAGTGTGGCCCAAATTCTATATCCCCCCAAACAGATATTTGTATGGACATAACATACATTGCTATGAGATATACAGGAGAATACAGCACACACCTGTTACATCCAGTGACCTCTCCTGTGATGTAGACTTTCCTCAGCATCTTCATTCGGAGATAGGACCGTCATGATACCTTCTTTCAGCCGGGTCTCATCTCTGCAGAGTTTCACAGAAAACATTTTTAAATTCCTCACTTTACTATCATCCTCAGATAACAGACCTCCCCTCCCCCGTAGTGCCCATAACTATAATGCCCTCTGTATAATTATAATATATAATGTCCCCTCTGTATTATTATTAATATTATAATGGCCCCCTCTGTAGTATTATAGTAATAATTAGGGCCCCCCTTCAGCCCCTGCGACATACAGTCCGATGTAAAATACAACCTTCCCCCTGCCTTCAGCCTCTCCAGCATACAGTCCAATGTAAAATACATCACTTCCCCAGCATACAGTCCCATGTAAATAATATCACCTTCCCTCTCTTCGCCGCCTGCCTTCAGCCCCTCCAGCATACAGTCCCATGTAAAATACATCACTCGTCCTTCAGCTCCTCTAGCATACAGTCCCATGTAAGATACATCACTCTCCCGCCTTCAGCTCCTCCAGCATATAGTCCCATGTAACATGCAACCCCCAGAGGATGCCATCTGCCCATCTCTGCTGTCCATATACCAGGCCTACCAGTATCACCCCTTCATATAGCGCCTGCCCGCCTGGTCACCCCACACCTAACACTCAGGGAGACAAACCAGGCGGGCAGGCGCTATATGAAGGGGTGATACTGGTAGGCCTGGTATATGGACAGCAGAGATGGGCAGATGGCATCCTCTGGGCAGTACTGTCTCTCTGGTCATCCTTCACCAGTACCCTGCTTGCTTAATAACTTTGCTTTCTTTGTCTGTGCTGCACTAAACTCTGCTTAGGTCTGGTTTCTGTACTTTAGTTCTGTCCTGGTAATAATGCTCCCAGTAGCTCTAATGCCCCCCATAGATCCAATATATAATGATCCCCCCCATAGTGCCAGTATATATATAAAGCTCCTTAATTCCTCCCCAGTAGTGCCAAGTATATACAACCATCTTCTTTCCCCCTTCCATGGTGCCCCTAGCAGTGTGGACATTTAGTATAACTCCTAGGATTTCACTGAGGGGGCGCTCCCAGGATGTTCTGCAGCAGCTGAGGTGTGTATTATGATGTTCTACTACAGCTGAGGTACAGTGGGATGTGAAAGTTTGGGCAACTTTGTTAATTGTCATGATTTTCCTGTATAAATCGTTGGTTGTTACGATACAATATGTCAGTTAAATCTATCATATCGGAGACACACACAGTGATATCTGAGAAGTGAAATGAAGTTTATTGGATTTACAGAAAGTGCTATAACTGTTTACACACAATCAGGCAGGTGCTACATGTGGCCTCTGTTGTTGTCATTTTATTGATTCCAAAACCTTTAGAACTAATTATTGGAACTCAGATTGGCTTGGTAAGCTCAGTGACCCCTGACCTACATACACAGGTGAATCCAATTATGAGAAAGAGTATTTAAGGGGGTCAATTGTAAGTTTCCCTCCTCTTTTAATTTTCTCTGAAGAATAGCAACATGAGGGTCTCAAAACAACTCTCAAATGACCTGAAGACACAGATTGTTCACCATCATGGTTTAGGGGAAGGATACAGAAAGCCGTCTCAGAGATTTCCACCGTCTGTTTCCACAGTTAGGAACATATTGAGGAAATGGAAGACCACAGGCTCAGTTCAAGTTAAGGCTCGAAGTGGCCGACCAAGAAAAATCTCGGATAGACAGAAGCGACGAATGGTGAGAACAGTCAGAGTCACCCCACAGACCAGCACCAAAGACCTACAACCTCATCTTGCTGCAGATGGAGTCACTGTGCATCGTTCAACCATTCGGCGCACTTTACACAAGGAGATGCTGTATGCGAGAGGGATGCAGAGGAAGCCTTTTCTCCGCTTGAGGTCGGCTAAAGCACATTTGGACAAGACAGCTTCATTTTGGAATAAGGTGCTGTGGACTGATGGAACTAAAATTTAGTTATTTGGCCATAACAAGGGGCGTTATGCATGGAGGAAAAAGAACACAGCATTCCAAGAAAAACACCTGCTACCTACAGTAACATATGGCGGTGGTTCCATCATGCTGTGGGGCTGTGTGGCCAGTGCAGGGACTGGGAATCTTGTCAAAGTTGAGGGACGCATGGATTCCACTCAGTATCAGCAGATTCTGGAGACCAATGTCCAGGAATCAGTGACAAAGCTGAATCTGCGCCGGGGCTGGATCTTTCAAGAAGACAACGACCCTAAACACTGCTCAAAATCCACTAAGGCATTTATGCAGAGGAACAAGTACAACGTTCTGGAATGGACATCTCAGTCCCCAGACCTGAATATCATTGAAAATCTGTGGTGTGACTTACAGAGAGCTGTCCATGCTCGGAAGCCATCAAACCTGAATGAACTAAATATGTTTTGTAAAGAGGAATGGTCCAAAATACCTTCAACCAGAATCCAGACTCTCATTGGAACCTACAGCAAGCGTTTAGAGGCTGGAATTTCTGCCAAAGGAGGATCTACTAAATATTGATTTCATTTCTTTTTTGTGGCGCCCAAATTTATGCACCTGCCTAATTGTGTGTAAACAATTATAGCACTTTCTGTAAATCCAATAAACTTCATTTCACTTCTCAGATATCACTGTGTGTGTCTCCTATATGATAGATTTAACTGACATTTTTTATCGTAATAACCAACGATTTATACAGGAAAATCATGACGATTAACAAGGTTGCCCAAACTTTCGCATCCCACTGTATGTATTATGCGGTTCTGCAGCAGCTGAGGTGTGTTAGGAGGTTCTGCAGCAGCTGAGGTGTGTATTAAGAGGTTCTGCAGCAACTGAGGGGTGTATTAGGAGGTTGTGCAGTAGCTCAGATGTGTATTATGCAGTTTTGCAGCAGCTGAGGTGTGTATTATGATGTTCTGCAGCAGCCAAGGTGTGTGTTAGGAGGTTCTGCAGCAGCCGAGGTGTGTATTATGATGTTCTGCAGCAGATGAGGTATGTATTATGATGTTCTGCAGTGGCTGAGGTATGTATGTTCTGCAGCAGCTGAGGTGTGTATTAAGAGGCTCTGCAGCAGCTGAGGTAAGTGTTAGGAGGTTGTGCAGCAGCTGATGTGTGTATTAGGAGGTTTTGCAGCAGCTGTGTGTATTAGGAGGTTTTGCAGCAGCTGTGTGTATTAGGAGGTTCTGCAGCAGCTGAGGTCTGTATTAGGAGGTTCTGCATCAGCTGAGTTTGTATTAGGAGGTTCTTAAGCAGCTGGGGTGTATTAGGAGGTTCTGCGGCATCTGAGGTGTGTATTAGGAGGTTCTGCAGCATCTGAGGTGTGTATTAGGAGGTTCTTCAGCAGCTGAGGTGTATAAGGAGGTTCTGCGGCATCTGAGGTGTGTATTAGGAGGTTCTGCAGCAGCTGAGGTGTGTATTAGGAGGTTCTGCAGCAGCTGAGGTGTGTATTATTAGGATTAGGTAGGTTTAGTTTGGAGGGGGTCACCATTTGCCTCATCTGTCTGGGGCACCACAATGCCTTGTCCCGGCCTTGGTCTGGAATCAGTGTAACAAGAAGAGCACAGAAATATGGAGTAATCGGGTATTTATTTCTATAAAATCACTCCCATTGTCATCTGTAAATGATGAGGGTGGGAGGATTCCTACCATGGACATCGCCTGGAGAATATCTCACCAATTATCTTCAGCAGAGTGACTCTGTCCCCTAAGGAGACTTCCAGCATCAGGAGACCCAGCCGCACGGTATAAGAGCGTCTCTGTGACAGTGACCATACAGGATTCCACCATCTCCTCCAGTGACTGCTCCTTGCTGGTAAGATTCCTCTTGGAACCATGAGGTCAGGACACATCAATCTCCACCACTAGAGATGAGGGACCTTCTTCAGGTTCGTTGTGTGTCCGATTCTGTGCATTTCTTAAATAGTTACATTAGTACTTGAATCTCTTAAAAGCAGTAACATCAATATCTGAGTGACAGTGACACCCATCATCCATCGCTATGACGGCGTTAATAAAATGTGTTTAACCCCTTAAGTACCGGAGTGCTTTTTAGTTTTTTTTTTGCATTTTCATTTTTATTCTTCACGGAGCCATATCTTATTTTTCCATTCACAGCTGTATGAGGGGTTGTACTTTCTAATGCCACAATGTAATACGGCAAACAATGTGGGGGGGGAGCGGCAAATATATTCCAAACAGGGTGGAATTGGAAAAAGAACACAACTCTGCCACGGATTTATGGGTTTTATCCCTACGGCGTTCCCTATGTGACAAAAGTGACCTGTTCCCTTCATTCTCTGGGTCAGTACAATTACAAAGATATAGAGTTACATTGTTTTTTTTTGTGTTTTAATACTGCTAAAAAAATAATAACTTTGAAAAATATATATATATTTTCTCCATATTCTGACCCCCATAACTTTTATAGTTAGGTCTACGGAGCTGTGTGGGGTCTAATTTTTTGCATGACAATAATGTCGTTTTTAATACCATTTTGGAGTGTAACTTTTTGATCACATTTTATTTTAAAAAAAATTGTAAGTGAAGTGATGAAAAAAAGATGAGTCGGCCATTTTGATTGTTTTTCTTGTTTTGCAATTCACCGTATCAGATAAATATTTTAATAGTGCGGTGGTGTTTTCAGATTGGGTGATGCCAATGAGGTTTACTTTTTATTTTTTACTTTTTTATTTTTTTATTCAAGGGAAATGGGGGAAATTAAAATTTTGGGATTTTTAAAATATATTTATTTGACTTTTTTAAAAACTTTTTTAGCCCCTCTAGGGTGTTACAATGTGCACTAGTTAGATTTGCTTTAGGTTATACTGTCGTTCCATAGAACTACAGTATAAGCTGGATTTGCGGCTATTGTTGTGGGAACTGCAGATCTAATGCACTGGGTCTCTTAGAGTGAAGTACCGGCTTCCCTGATCGCCACACGGGGCAGCTGGTCCTAACTTGTAGGCTCGCTTGGTCATGGCTTTTAAAGAGTTAAATGCCTGCAAGCGGCAGAGACCCGCTGGATTTGGTGTCTGCTGAGCTCGCCATCGTGTGCCATATTGTAAAACCCTCCCAGCACTGTACATGTACTGCGCTGGGAGTCTAAGACTTAACCCATTGATGACCACTGCCATACATGTATGGCAGAAGTTGTCACTTTAAAGATGGCACCCACTTGCAAGTGCATCGGGCTCCATAGCCTTCAGGTTTCTTCTGTTTCAAACACCAGAGTCCCGGCCAATCAGCCATAATTTTAACCCCTCAGGTGCCGTGGTCAAATGTGGTGGCAACACTGCCTTTGAATAAATTGAATGTTTCATTCTGTAATGGAAAAATAACCATGACAGAAAACAAATGGCAATCTAATGGTGGCATGTTATAGTCACCTATAGTGACTTACCAAAAGTAAAGAAAGTAAGCAAAATATAAAATAAAAGTTCAAATCACCCCTTTTCCCTAAAATTACCCCTTCAACCGGGTAATGTATAGAGCGGGCTGCTGCAGTGAGCTGAGTGCTGGCTGTATCATACAGCAATAACCCAGCCGCAATGACGAGGAACGACAATCCTGCCGAACCCCGTCATATAACCCCTCAGGTGCTGCGATCAGCGCCAATCGTGGCACCTGTGAGGCCAGACAGTGGGATGCAGCTCCTTCTGATCCGAGCCCCCGCAGTGAAATTGCAGGGCTCCGATCGTATTCTATGGCAGCCTGAACGCTTCTGAAGCTACCCATAGCTGCCATGGTAACCTATCTGCAAGGTTCTAGCCCCTTAATGTGGCTAATAATTATAAATTATATCATTTTACATAAAAAAAATATTAACAGTAAAAAAGAATTAACATCAGGTATCATAGCATCTGAAAATGTCTGAACTATTAAAACATTTAAAAAAAAATCTTGTGCGCTAAACACTGTAACGGGAAAAAAAAACAAAAAAACACACGATTGGCCATTTTTTGGTCACCTTCCCCCCCAAAAAATAGAAAACAACAATCAAAAAGTCGTATGTGCCACAAAAATGGTACCAGTAAAAACTACAATACATCCTGCAAAAAACAAGCCCTCATAGAGCTCTGTGAACGGATGTCAGAATATGGCAATGCAAAGAAAATTTCGATTTTTTTCAAAGATTTTAATTATTTGTAAAGTAGTAAAACAAAAACAAAAAAATACAAATTTGGTATTACTATATTTGTATTGAGCCACAGAATAAGAACCGTATGTGATTTTTAGCGCACAGTGAACGCTGTAATGTCAAACCCCAAAACCTTGGCAAAATTGTATTTTGTTTTTTTTCTATGTAACCCCACAAGGAATTTTTTTTCAGTTTTCTAATAACGGACATGGTAAATTAAATGATGCCATTAAAAATGCATCTTGTTCGCAAAAAATTACCCCTCATATGGCTATATGAACTGAAAATTTTAATATTTTTGTCTATTGGAACGTGGGGAGGAAATAAAGAAACCTTTGAAGGCTATTTTTGTCTTTGATTGCATTTTACAAATTTTTGCCTAAAAATCACATTTTCAATTGGTCTTTATTAAATACATTGAGCCATTCTGTCACAAAGGGTTAATGTTTTTTCTAGCTGTGCATCCTACTTTCACTTTCACTTTGTGCCAGCCATCTAATAAGCCTTATCTCCAAACTACCAGGTCAGAAACACTTATTTAAGCCACATTCTTATCAGTAAGTTAAGGGCTGAGCTATAATGAGTGTTTATAAGGACAGAGAACAGAGATAAGGAGCCGTCAGCTCCCCAGATGATGGAAAAGAGAAAAAAATCTACAAGCAGCTAGTAGAGCATCCTAGCTCTGTACACAAGAAAGGGCTCCATATTTTAAATTTAAAAAAAATATATAAAAAATGATATTTAGCTCAAAAAAAGTACAACAGATACCAAAGGTGTACATAGCCTTTGAGGGGTGAAAATAAAAATAAATTAACAATTTAAAAAAACATCATAGTCATTGCCGCCACAGAAAACCCCAGTAGTATTAAAATCTAACAATTTTTATCGCATACACAAAAAATTCCTGCACAATCCAAAATTGTATCAATGAAAAGCACAGATCATCCCACAAAAATCTGCTTCATAGATGTAAATGTAAAAACGTTATCCGTTTTATATGTTTCAGTATTGAAACACCAGAAAAACTAAATGTAGTATCACTGTAATCATACTGACCCGGGGAATGAAGGGAACAGATCAGTTTTATCTCATAGGGAACGCTGTAAACACAAAACCCATAAAACTATATAAATGTGGTGTCACTGTAATCGTACTGACCCGGAGAATAAAGGGAACAGGTCAGTTTTATCTCATAGGGAACACCGTAAAAACAAAACCCATAAAACTATATAAATGTGGCATCACTGTAATCGTACTGACCCGGAGAATGTAGAGAACAAGTCAGTTTTATCTCATAGGGAACGCTGTAAATACAAAACCCATAAAACTATATAAATGTGGTATCACTGTAATCGTACTGACCGGAGAATGAAGGGAACAGATCAGTTTTATCTTATAGGGAACACTGTAAACACAAAACCCATAAAACTATATAAATGTGGTATCACTGTAATCGTACTGACCCGGAGAATAAAGGGAACAGGTCAGTTTTATCTAATAGGGAACACCGTAAAAACAAAACCCATAAAACTATATAAATGTGGTATCACTGTAATCGTACTGACCCGGTGAATGAAGAGAACAGGTCAGTTTTATCTCATAGGGAACGCTGTAAAAACAAAACCCATAAAACTATATAAATGTGGCATCACTGTAATTGTACTGACCTGGAGAATGAAGGGAACAGGTCAGTTTTATCTAATAGGGAACACCGTAAAAACAAAACCCATAAAACTATATAAATGTGGCATCACTGTAATCGTACTGACCCGGTGAATGAAGAGAACAGGTCAGTTTTATCTCATAGGGAACGCTGTAAATACAAAACCCATAAAACTATATAAATGTGATATCACTGTAATCGTACGGACCTGGAGAATGAAGGGAACAGGTCAGTTTTATCTCATAGGGAACGCTGTAAAAACAAAACCCATAAAACTATATAAATGTGGCATCACTGTAATTGTACTGACCTGGAGAATAAAGGGAACAGGTCAGTTTTATCTTATAGGGAACTCTGTAAAAACAAAACCCATAAAACTATATAAATGTGGCATCACTGTAATCGTACTGACCCGGAGAATAAAGGGAACAGGTCAGTTTTATCTAATAGGGAACACCGTAAAAACAAAACCCATAAAACTATATAAATGTGGCATCACTGTAATCGTACTGACCCAGAGAATGAAGGGAACAGGTCAGTTTTATCTGATATTATTATTATTATTTATTTTAAAGTGCTATTGATTCCATGGCGCTGCACATCCAGCTGGGGTTACACAGAAATAAAAGAACACAGTAAACAAGAAACTAATAACAGACTGGTACAGAGGGGTAGAGGACCCTGCCCACAAGAGCTTGCAATCTATAAGGGAAGGGGAGAACACAGTAGATGAGGGTATAGGCTGCTCTTGTGGTTGTGTGGTGGCAGCATGCTCATTGCAGATGGTAGGCTTTCCTGAAAAGGTGGGTTTTCAGGTTACTCTTGAAACTTTGGATGTTGGGGGAGAGCCTGATGTGTTGGGGTAGCGAGTTCCAGAGTGGGGGAGAGGTACGTGAGAAATCTTGTAGTCGATTGTGTGAGGAAGTTGGTAACAGATGAGAGAACTGAGGAGGGGGTCCTGTGAGGATCTGAGATTACGTGTTGGGATATATCGAGAAAGCAGGTCCGAGATATAAGGAGGGGACAGGTTGTGGTTGTCCTAATATGTAGTTGTAAGTGTCTTAAACTGAATTCGCTAGGCAATGGGGAGCCAGTGAAGAGATTGGCAGAGGGGGAGGCAGAGGAGAAATGAGGGGAGAGGTGGATTAACCTGGCAGCAGAGTTGAGAATAGATTGGAGGGGTGCAAGAATGCTGGATGGGAGGCCACACAGGAGGATGTTGCAGTAGTCCAGGCGGGAGATGATGAGGCCATGCACTAGTATTTCAGTTAACTCAGTGGTGAGTAAGGCGCAAATACGTGAGATGTTCTTAAAGGGTTTCTGTCACTAGAATTTTCACTATTAAACCGGCTGACATTAGCGATGTGCTAATGTCGGCTGCACCTAACTCTGCTATTCTTGTGATTATTCATGCCCCCATTACTGCAGAATTATTACTTTTATAATATGCAAATTAGCCTCTAGGGGCGTTGCTTCTGCTCCTAGAGGCTGATTACACGCCTTTAAAGTCTTGATTGACAGGGCCAGGCAGCGTTGGCATCCAACTGCTGCCCCGTTCGCTGGGGAAATCTCACGGCGTTCAGTATTCGGCGCAGGCACGATGAGGGAAGGATGCTCGTCAGCTGCCAGCTTCCTCGACGCGCCTGCACGGAATACTGAATGGCGCAAGATTACCCCAGCGCACAGGGGGGCAGAAGGATGCCAACACTGCCTGGCCCTGTCAATCAAGACTTGGAGGGCGTGTAATGAGGTGGGAGAACGGAGCCTTGAGGAGCAGGAAAAAAACACCACTCTTCTACTAGAGGCTAATTTGCATATTATAAAAGTAAGAATCCTTTTAAGTTGGAAACGGCAGGTGGAGGTGAGCGTTTGGATGTGTTGGCTTAAAGGACAGGACAGAATTCAATGTTACCCCCAGGCAGGGAACACCGTAGAAACAAAACCATAAAACTATATTAAATTTGGTATCGCTAACCCAGAGAATGAACGGAACAGGTCAGTTTTATCCTATAGGGAATGTCGTAAAAATAAAACCCATAAAACTATAGAAATGTGGTATCTCTGTAATCGTACTGACCCGGAGAATGAAGGGAACAGGTCAGAATTGGTCCAAAATAGCTTTTTGTTGTTGTTTTTTTTATTTTATATATACAACTGCTAAGATGAGTTTTTGTTGCAGCAGCTTAAAGGGATTCTCTGGGAATTAAGAAAATGAAAATATGTAAATATTACTTTATTATAAATATATTATTAGTCATTAGTTATAATGGCTCGTTTTGTCTGGGGAGCATTCATTAGGAGAAATAAAATAGCCGCTGTCCTATTAGTACATATAGAATCCCACAGCAGGACAAGTTACTTCACAACACTGAGGTAAAGAGCTGCCTCATCCTCCTCTCTGCTTGTCAGGATTTATGATACAGTTTAATATGATTTTTAGCTGAATCTTTGTGGGAATGGAGTTCAGGAGGAGACATGAAGTACAGAGAGGATGGACAGGACAGACTGTGGTAATGGAGACTGTAAACAAGTGCTGCTGCTCATCAGCCACATCTGCTCATGAACTCAATTCCAACAGAGATTCAGCTAAAGATCTTATCATCATTCAGGATCATAATCCCTGACAAGCAGAGAGGAGGATGAGGCAGCTCTTTAGCTCAGTGTTGTGAGGTGACTTGTCCTGCTGTGTGATTGGTAGTGTTGAGCACGAATATTCGAATAGCAAATTTTTATCGCGAATATCGTCACTTCGAGAATTTGAGAATATTTTGAATATAGTGCTATATATTAGTTATATCTGAACACATGATTCCTCTCTGCTTCTTGCTTGTGGGACAATGAGAAGGAAGCAATGTCAAGTTCACAACAATACTTGCACCAGTGCACCAATTAGTAATCTGTAGTCAGACCTGATAAAATGTGAAGTTGCACGTACTGCGAAAAAATATTCTAATCACTGCCGATTAGCGCAATCGCGAATATTTTGGAGCACTTGACTCTATCTGCATATAAAGCTATTGTAATGCTCTGCCGTGCCAACCATTTTCTCCAGTCTCAGGAGAAACTCATGAAACTTCTAGCAGCTTGAAAAATGTAGCCAAAGTGACCTGCGCCTCTATTTCGCATTACGAATTTGCATTACACGATTTTTACATTGCCGATTTTTCTCAGTCCATAAAATAATCTCGAATTCTCGAAATTCGTGAATTTATGACGAATATTCTACAAAATATTTGTGAAATATTGCGAATTTGAATATAGCCACTGCCGCTCATCACTTGTGATTAGGATAGGTTTTGTGTGTACTAATAGGACAGCGGCCATTTTGTTTTTCCTAATCATTGCTTCCTAGACAAAATGAGCAATTATAACTAATGTAAGGTATTTGGGAATACAGTATATTTATAATGAAGTATTTTCATTTTCTTAATTCCGAGAGAACCCCTTTAAGGCGAGTGTGACCAGACCCTCATTCCCTCAAAACATTCCCTGATCAAATTCACTAAAATCTACACAATTTCATCTTTCTATTTTTTCCTTTCACTTTCTCTACACTCCTTTCAGGTCAGCAGCTAAATACACTATCACACTTCTGCTGGGTCACGATAGGCCTCTTCCTGCTTGTTGTCTCCCTGAATTAATTCAATCATACTTAATACACACAAAGTTCAATATACATCATTGTACACGTATGTGTTTTGGATTAGATATAAGATTGTTTTGGTCATAGTTTGGAGATGAGTTTTCTGTCATGTATCTCAGTGTTACTTGTGTTGTGTTGCAGATGTCCTGTACGGTACATTATGGAAATATCGAACCTAACAAGTATCCACCCAGACTACTTCCTCCTGATGGGAATCCCTGGCCTGGAGGAATCTCCTCTCCTGCTCTCCATCCCATTTTTTGTCATGTATGTCATGTCTCTTCTTGCAAACTCCATCTTGATCTTGGTCATTGGATTAAACAAGACCCTCCAGCAGCCCATGTACCTGTTCATGATGATGCTGGCCATCTGTGACAT
Source organism: Bufo gargarizans (assembly GCF_014858855.1). Classification (NCBI taxonomy): domain Eukaryota; kingdom Metazoa; phylum Chordata; class Amphibia; order Anura; family Bufonidae; genus Bufo; species Bufo gargarizans. The sequence goes on along the minus strand of NC_058082.1, from coordinate 15,647,330 downwards.
CCTCCTGGGCTCCACCACCGTACCCAAGACTCTTAGCATCTTCTGGTTTAATTGTCAGAAAATTTCCTTTACTGGTTGTCTTGTCCAAACATTCTTCATTCATTTCAGCTTTGGCACAGAATCCGCCATCTTGTTGAGCATGGCCTATGACCGATTCTGTGCCATTTGCCGCCCATTAACTTACTCATCAAATCTTACAAGCTTATTAATAATGAAGCTGTTGGTCTTCACCCTCTCCCGCAGTGTTTTTATGGTCACTCCTTTTGTCTTCCTCCTTGACAGGCTTCCATACCAAAACAGCATTGTAATAGAGCACACGTACTGTGAGCACATGTCTATGGCCAGGTTGGCTACTGCCGATATACTGGTTAATGTGGTGTATGGACTCATCATAGCAGCATGTGCAACCGGTGTAGACATGATTCTTATTGTCTTGTCTTACATTGTGATTATCAGGGCAGTTCTAAGACTGCGATCCTCAGAAGCTCGTCACAAAGCCTTCAACACATGTGTGTCTCATGTCTGTGTCATCATCCTCTTCTACACTCCAGCCTTCTTTTCATTCATTGCCCATAGAGTTGGCCATAAATATGTTACTCTTCAGGTTCACATCCTGGTGGCAAATCTCTATGTCCTTGTCCCACCCATGATGAACCCAATCATCTATGGGGTCAGGACAAGGGAAATCAGACAGTGTGTCTTTGCTATGTTTTGTAGCATGAAAGCTAGAGACCTCCACAGATTTTGGGGAAAATAGTCCAAAGCAATGTTCAAGGCAATTTTATATTTACGCCAATAAGTTTGTATTGCTTGGACCACCGCAGTCTCTAGTCTTAGTTGAGACATTGAGGAGTTGTGAGTGTTAAGGAAGGAAAGGACATGGGTTCTGTATTTGTCATGACAAGCAGAGAAAATCTATTCCCACCACTCAATAGCAAAAGAAAGTTCCATAGCAAGTGATACTTAGGATAAGTTACTTGTTTTCTTATTTGATCATGAGTAGGAATTCACTAAACCACTAGGAATTCACTTAATTTTCATTCTCACAATCCCCATATTGTGCCCCAAATCAGAAAGACTTTAGTCCATGCATATAGCAATATTAAGTCATTGACTAGGGGCAATTGTTTACAGCATACAGCACCGTACCTCCAGTACAAATAAAAACTTCCCTTTGTTCTTACTGCCGCATACACAGAACCTTTGTGGAGTCCTTTCCTTGAAAGCCCAGATCATTCTGCTGACATCTCCTTCCTCCTAATTCAAGGCAGTTCTCATTATCTGCCATATTACGGATGCAGATCCAGTGGAGCTGCAGCCCGGTCTTGGTCACTGTCTCTACATGGCTGCTCGCTCATATTGCACTCACACTTCCAGCACTTTGCACAACACGTATCATTTTTAAACTGATGTTTTCTTGGATTCCACATCTTCAGATTCATGGTTGAGAGTCCAGTGATGCAGTCACCCCTTCTCCACATTTATTCCTTCACCCTCCAATATTTCACCTCAACAAACAGGCACTGCATTTCAGGAAAAATGTGGTTCGTCCCAAAGTTGAATTTCCTTGCGATTCGTGGAAACTAATTGCATTTTTTCTAAAATGGCTGCTGCGCGTGTTAGAGCGAAGAAGTAAGAAGCCCTGAAACGATGGATCACCCATAATGCCATGCATGCAACCAATCAGCAAATAGCCAGCCCCTGTGATGTCACAGCCCTATAAATAGCCTCCTCATGCCTGGTCTGGTCTGAGTGTAAAGCCTGGTCTGGTCTGGTCTGAGTATAAAGCCTGGTCTGGTCTGGTCTGAGTGTAAAGCCTGGTCTGGTCTGGTCTGAGTGTAAAGCCTGGCCTGGTCTGGTCTGAGTGTAAAGCCTGGTCTGGTCTGAGTGTAGAGACAGGGTAATAGGAGATATTCTATTGCACCTTACTGCACTAATTGGGTTAATAAATGTGATCTATTACTACACATTTAAGGTTGTTTTCATTCTTTAAAACATCAGTAATTCCAGTAATCCTTCATTTTGTTATTGGGTTTAAAGTGCTGTCTGATTCAAACAGTTTTGGGGTGTATTTAGTTGATATATAACTTCCATTCTTCCTTCCTTCTGGGGTTAAATTGCGGCCTAATACTATTGCTCTTTTACCCTTGTGGTTTCTTTTAATTTACAGTATGTCGGTGTAATATGTCTCCAAATGTAAAATACTTATGTATGAAAAATATATCAACCTGATTTGGTAATTCTCTCTAACTCTAGTCTATGCTTATTTGGAGTAAAGAACCTGGAGGACTCATCACCAGGATTCAACAAAAGTTATATAAAAAATGAATAATGTGATTTATTTTCAGTCTTCATAAGAGTTGATCACTTACAGAAATAGTTTAGGAAAAGTCTTAATCTATTGTCCATGAGTGAATGTTGATAGTCCTTGAAGTATCATTGTTGAAGGTCAGGAATCCTCTTCTCCATGTGTCTTCATCTCTATCCATTGTAAAACAACCCCCAACAGAGTGTGAGAGTGAGTGTTAGAAGACCACCCCTTGTCTGTCCCTGTCAGTCATTTATACCATAGATACAGGCGTGTCTTTACTAATGTATGGGCTTATACATTGTCATATATGGAGACTTCAACTATAGTTCTTGACGTTCCCATACAGACCTCCCATTGCCAAGTGTATTACTATAAATGGTGTGTAATGTCTAATGTAATACATACTTTATATTAAATATCAAATAATATTATATCACATATTATTTAACATTTTCCCCTCTTAAGGGTGAGATAATCTTTTCGAACCCACAACATCAAATTTCACAATTATCTTGGACTCTTTATTCTTATTTTCTTCTTTAGAAATTAATTAATTGTCTATTAATTATTTATTTGACAACACAATAATAATATTTGCTGAACATATGGTAAACCGTGACTGAATACCAATGAAATAGATTTAGGAGCTAATCTAGTATCTTATTAGGCATCTTTTTCTCTTCATCATCTTCCTCAGGTCTCGTCATGATCTTGATACTGTAATTTCACTTATAAAGTCTAAAATTTGAATCACATAAAATCTATGATAGGACTGATAGAACTGTATGTAGATGATGTGCAGTCCTTAAATTGAATTGTATCATATTTCCCAATGATTTTCATGTACAAGATTTATCACCTTTTACTATTTGTGGCGACACAGCTTTCCTGGACACAGATTTTAACTTACATATCAGGAATTACTTGGTCTTCTTCAGTAGAGATGTCCCGGCGAACATAGCTTGTTCGCGTTCGCCGCGGCGGACGAACATATGCAATGTTTAGTCCGCCCCTATACATCATCATTGAGTAAACTTTGACCCTGTACCTCACAGTCAGCAGACACATTCCAGCCAATCAGCAGCAGCCCCTCCCTCCCAGACACTCCCACCTCCTGGACAGCAGCCATTTTAGATTCATTCGGAAGCTGCATTCTCAGAGAGAGGAGGGACAGTGCGGCTGCTGCTGCTGATCTAATATGGGAATCGATAGCTAGGCCAGTGTATTCAGTGTCCACTACAGTCCTGAAGGACTCATCTGATATCTGCCCTTTTTAGGGCTAGTACATCAGTCTGCTTTTTTTTCCCCTGTGTAATCTTATTGCAGTTGACTGCCAGCGTGTGTGTCAGGCCCACAGCGTATACTGTGCCCACTTGCCCAGTGCCACCACTCATATCTGGTGTCACAGTAGCTTGCATTTAAAAAAATAAATAACATTTTTGACTGTAATATAATAGCAGTCAGTTGCCGGCACGCGCGTGTGTTTCATGCCCTACAAGTGCATAGTGTCACCAGCACAACTCATATCTGGTGTTACATTTGATTACATTTAAAGAAAAACAACAATTTTGACTGTGAATAACTAGCAGTCAGTTACACACGTGTTTGTGTGTTTAACGCCCAGTGCCAGTGCATGGTGTCTCTTCAGCGCAACTCATATAGGGTGGCACAGTACCTTGCACGCATAGTACAACTTAACTAATCTAAAAAAAATGACAGGCAGAGGCAGGCCACCCTGCAGGGGCCGTCGTGGTCGTGGTGCTGTGATTCCCTTTGGCCCTAGAATAAAGCCCAGTGTTCAGAGGCCACGTACCCTCAACTCGAAAAGTTCTGAGGACATAGTTGACTGGCTAACACAGGACACCCAATCTTCTACAGTTTCCTCTCAGAACCTTGACGCACCATCCTCCTCCAGCTCAGCTTCGGGCACCTCTCACGTTACCACTCTCCCGCCTGCCGCCACCACCACCACAGCCACCACAGCCGCTTCACTTGATCCCTCAGAGGAGTTATTTACACATCAGTTGGAAGAAATTAGTGATGCGCAACCATTATTTCCAGAGGATGTAGATAACAGGGATATCTCTCAGTCAGGCAGCATTACCCACATGGACGTACAGTGTGATGATGATGATGATGATGTTGTACCCGCTGCTGCTTCCTTTGCTGAGGTGTCAGATACAAGTGAAGCGGTTGATGATGACGATGTGTCCGTGGATGTCACGTGGGTGCCCGCTCGAATAGAAGAAGAACAGGTGGAAAGTTCTGATGGGGAGACAGAGAGGAGGAGGAGACGAGTTGGAAGCAGGGGGAGGTCGTCGCAAGGAGCTAGTGGCACAGTCAGACAGCATGTATCGGCACCCGGGGTCAGCCAGACAGCACGCCAATCAACGCATGCAGTTGCCCCCACCAGAATGCCTTCATTGCAGAGCTCAGCAGTGTGGCATTTTTTTGTGTGTGTCTGCCTCTGACAACAGCGATGACATTTGCAACCTGTGCCAAAAGAAACTGAGTCGTGGGAAGTCCAACACCCACCTCGGTACAACTGCTTTGCAAAGGCACATGATCGCACATCACAAACGCCTATGGGATCAACACATGAGTACAAGCAGCACACAAACTCAAAGCCACCATCCTCCTCCTGGTCCAGCATCTTCAGCCACTTCAACCACTGCTGTCCACCTCTCAACCAGCCGCCACTCCGTCTCTCGCCTTGAGCAGTTCCTGCTCATCTGCCCACAGTCAGGTGTCTGTCAAGGACAAGTTTGAGCGTAAGAAGCCAATGTCACCACCCCCTTGCACGGCGTCTGACAACTGGCTTGTCTGAACTCTTAGCCCGCCAGCTTTTACCATACAAGCTGGTGGAGTCTGAGGCCTTAAAATAATTTGTAGCTATTGGGACACCGCAGTGGAAGGTACCCAGCCGAAATTTCTTTGCACAAAAGGCAATCCCCAACCTGTACTCGATTGTGCAAAAGGAAGTCATGGCATGTCTGGCACACAGTGTTGGGGCAAGGGTCCATCTGACCACTGATACCTGGTCTGCAAAGCACGGTCAGGGCAGGTATATCACCTACGCTGCGCATTGGGTAAACCTGCTCATGGCTGCCAAGCATGAAATGATTGGATCTGCAGATGAGTTGGTGACACCGCCACGACTTGCAGGCAGGCCTGCTGCCACCTCCTCTACTCCTCCTACTCCATTCTCTTCCATAGGCTCCTCGGCTGAGTCCTCTTCTGCTGCTGCGTCTTGCTCCACATCAACGGCACCCCCCCAGCTCCCCAGGGGCTATTCCACATCCCGGATAAGACAGTGTCACGCCGTCTTGGGGTTGATTTGCCTGAAAGCAGAGAGTCACACCGGACCAGCACTCCTATCCGCCCTGAACGCACAGGTGGATCAGTGGCTGACTCCGCACCAACTGGAGATCGGCAAAGTGGTGTGTGACAATGGAAGCAATTTGTTGGCGGCATTGAATTTGGGCAAGTTGACACATGTGCCGTGCATGGCACTTGTGTGTAATCTGATCATACAACGCTTTGTGCATAAGTACCCAGGCTTACAGGACGTCCTCAAGCAGGCCAGGAAGGTGTGTGGCCATTTCAGGCGTTCCTATACGACCATGGCGCACTTTTCAGACATTCAGTGCCGAAACAACATGCCAGTGAGGCCCTTGATTTGCGACAGCCCGACACGTTGGAATTCAACACTCCTAATGTTTGACCACCTGCTCCAACAAGAAAAAGCCGTCAACGAGTATTTGTATGACAGGGGTCCTAGGACAGCCTCTGCGGAGCTGGGAAATTTTTTGCCAAATTACTGGACGCTCATGCGCAATGCCTGTAGGCTCATGCGTCCTTTTGAGGAGGTGACAAACCTAGTCAGTCGCACCTAAGGCACCATCAGCGACCTCATCCCATTTATTTTCTTTATGGAGCGTGCCCTGCGAAGAATGCTGGATCGGGCGGTAGATGAGCGTGAAGAGGAAGAGTTGTGATCACCACCAGAAACAGCCTTATCAGCATCGCTTGCTGGACCTGCGGCGACGCTGGAAGAGGAGTGTGAGGAAGAGGAGTCAGAGGAGGAATGTGGCTTTGAGGAGGAAGACCAACCACAACAGCCATCCCAGGGTGCTCGTTGTCACCTATCTGGTACCCGTGGTGTTGTACGTGGCTGGGGGGAAGAACATACCTTCAGTCAGATCACTGAGGACGAGGAATGGGACATGAGTAGCTCGGCATCCAACCTTGTGCAAATGGGGTCTTTCATGCTGTCGTGCCTGTTGAGGGACCCTCGTATAAAAAGGCTGAAGGAGAACGACCTGTACTGGGTGGCTATGCTTCTAGACCCCCGGTATAAGCATAAAGTGCCTGAAATGTTACAGAATTATAGGAAGTCGGAAAGGATGCAGCAGTTCCAAAATAAATTAAAAAGTATACTTTACACAGCGTATAAGGGTGATGTCACAGCACAACGGGAATCTAACAGGGGAAGAGGTGAAAATAATCCTCCTCCTCCCACGACCACGCCGGCAAGGACAGGACGCTTTATAGACGTGTTGTTGATGTAGGACATGCAGAGCTTTTTAAGTCCTACGCAACGCCACAGCCCTTCGGGGTCCACCCTCAGAGAACAACTCGACCGACAGGTGGCAGACTACCTTGCCTTAACTGCAGATATCGACACTCTGAGGAGCGATGAACCCCTTGACTACTGGGTGTGCAGGCTTGACCTGTGGCCTGAGCTATCCCAGTTTGCGATAGAACTTCTGGCCTGCCCCGCTTCAAGTGTCCTGTCAGAAAGGACCTTCAGTGCAGCAGAAGGTATTGTCACTGAGAAGAGAAGTCGCCTAGGTCAAAAAGTCTAGATTACCTCACCTTTATTAAGATGAATAAGGCATGGATCCCGAAGGGACTGACAGTGGGCGATACATTTGACTAATAAAGGCCTGGTGATGAGATGAGCTGCCTTGGGCTAAAAATGGTCCCCACACTGCTGTATTTTATCTCTGAATGCCGGATGACTTGCGTGACTTCTCCGCCACCAACTAGGGTTTAAGCCGCAATGTTTTAGGGCACTTTCTGCCTGGGAAACATCAATTTTTCTGGCCACTGCTACAACAGCGGCTGCAACAATACCTAATTTTTCAGGCATGTGTACATGCCTAATTTTTTGGGCCTCTGGTGCTGCACTGTGGCTTCAAAAACCAAACAAAAAAAAAGGCACATACATGTGTCAATTCCCCTTCGTGATCGTTACCTTGTTGTGGTGAAGGGGCTTGCGTATCACAATGAAGCGACCACCTCTATGAGTGTGTTGGCAATGGCAATGTTGGCACACCCCAGATGATAAGGTCGTTGCTTCATTGTGAACAGACCAAAAGCGATCGGCTGGATAATTTTGCATAGAAAAAACATTAATTTTCTTTGGGATCATCTAAGGTGATCATTAAAGCCTACTAGGCCAACAATGGCCCACACTGCAGAATCATTGTTTTCTGGGTCACTTAACTGTCACTGAACTACCTCAGCACGACCATAGGCTTTGAAAACCCCCATCGCCTGCAATCTCCCAAACGTGCGCACGAGCACAGTCATCACTACACCAAGATTGACGCATAGAGGAATAACATTTATGTCATGAGTGTGTCAACTATTGACAACTCTTTGCGGTTGTCTAAAATCTATTCCATACACGTCCCCAGTACATTGCACGGCGCTTGCGCTATGCCCCAAATTTAAAGTAGGAGGACCAACCAAGCATCTTTTCCATCTCTCGGTTCCTAAAAGCGATGCCATATACACATCCCCTGATAGGGGACGTAACAGGGATTAAACTGATAGGAATAGTACTACTGAACACATTACTCATATCTGGTGGCACAGTACATTGCACGGCGCACGCGCAGTGCCCCAAATTGGAATTAAGAGGACCGACCAAGCATCTTTTTCCATCTCCCGGTTCCTAAAATCTATTTCATACACATCCCCTAATAGGGGACGTAACAGGGATTAAACTGATAGGAATAATACTACTTAAAACACCTTATAATAACGCAGAGAGAGGAGTCTGAAGAAGAGGAGTCAGAGGAGGAAGGTGGCTTTGAGGAAGTGGAAGACCAAACACAGCAGGCGTCCCAGGGGGCTTGTTGTCACCTTTCGGGGACCCTTGGTGTTGTACGTGGCTGGGTGGAGGAAAAGACCTTCAATGACATCAGTGAGGACAAGGAACGGGACATGGCTAGCTTGGTATCCAACCTTTGCGACATCTCTATTCTTCAGAAGCGTCTGTGAACAGCTGAGACTTCTTTGTTATTCCCCTTCTTTCTCACCACGTTTAACATGCTAGAACATTATAAGGAATTTAGAGTAACCGTCCGTTCAGCCTCATATGAAGAATTTGTAATCAAGTAAAATGAATGTCGTCCTTTAACTGGGCTTTTAACTTTAGTATCACAAGTAGCAGATTCCTGAACTTCACAGAGGTGTTTATGGCTCTCCAATGGAAGAACTTTTTTTTCTTCAGAAAAAAAACAAAAACCCTAGGCCGTACATAGGTGCTAAAATATCTCACTCCTGAAAACCCTCTTTCAGACGGGCGAGATTTCCGTGCAGGTGCAATGCGTGAGGTGAACGCATTGCACCCGCACTGAATCCGGACCCATTCATTTCTATGGGGCTGTGCACACGAGCGGTGATTTTCACGCATCACTTGTGCGTTACATGAAAATCGCAGCATGCTCTATATTCTGTGCATTTTTTTACGCAACACAGGCCCCATAGAAATTAATGGGGCTGCGAGAAAATCGCAAGCATCCGCAAGCAAGTGCGGATTCGGTGCGATTTTCACGCATGGTTGCTAGGAGATTATCGGGATGGGGACCCGATCATTATATTATTTTCCCTTATAACATGGTTGTAGGGGAAAATAATAGCATTCTGAATACAGAATGCTTTGTACAATAGCGCTGGAGGGGTTAAAAAAAAATAAAAATAATTTAACTCACCTTAATCCACTTGTTCGCACAGCCGGCTTCTCTTCTTTCTTCTTCTTTGCTGTACAGGAGGAAAATGATCCGTGGTGACCTCACTGCGCTCATCACATGGTCCGTCACATGATCCATCACCATGATGCCGGCTGCGCGAACAAGTGGATTAAGGTGAGTTAAATTATAATTATTTTTTTAACCCCTCCAGCCCTAATTTACTAAGTATTCTGTATTAAGAATGCTATTATTTTCCCTTATGTCATGAGTAAGGATCGCTACTGTCTCTGATCCGAAACATGTAGACTGGACCGTAACTGGCTTTTATCTGCACTGAAAAATAAAGGTAACATTTTAACCGAACTGGACTTTTTTCTCTTTTTACTCAAGCAACGCTGTGGTTCTTGGCGTGATCCGTGCTTGGTGTGACAGGGTCTGAGCACCCCTATACTCTCTCTTTGCCAACCTATTATTTTCCCTTACTACATCTACACAACCCTTACAACCTTGAACCCAAACCTGAACTTCAGTGAAGAAGTTCGGGTCTGGGTACCACAGTCAGTTTTTTATCACGCGAGTGCAAAACACAGTCAAAACTGCGGGTTTGCCGCAATGCACCCGGGACGCATCCGGAGCCAAAACGTGACTCCCGTGTGAAAGAGGCCTAACTATTCTAACTCTAAATCACTTACTGAAGCTCTTCGGCACTCGCTCGGTTCTCCATTTTGGATGCCAGTCCTTCTGTCACAGACCACCTTTCTGTGTGGACAGAACTTTCTTTCTATGAACTTTACCTCTGGATTTGTCTATGGACAGGTCTGCTTCAGGTGCTCTTCACCCTTGTCTTGGGTCACTCTCCAGAGCCCCTATGGCCTCATGCACACTACAGTGTTTTTTCACTGTCAGTGATTTGGCTTCAGTTGTGTTTCCTTGTGTCTGCCTTTTTTTTGGTCTGACAGGGGGAAAAAAAGGAAGGTTAATAAAAAGTGTAATTTTATTGCACCAAGGTCTTGTAGAAAAAAACTGACACGGACGTAGACACGGACGACATAGCAGTTGTGCATCCGTTTTTTTTAATGGACCCATTGACTTGAATTGGTCCGTCCTCCGTTTTCCACTGACAAGAATAGGACAGGTTATAATTTTTCGACGGACTGGAATCACGGATCACGGATGCGAATGGGACCTCTGCTAAACTGTTTAAAATGACGGAACAGACGCGGATGCACACAACGGTCGTGTGCATGAGGCCTTATCTTCACACCTTTCCCAGAATATAACACAGATTTCTTTACCTCCAAATCTTTTCCTGGGACTCTGTGCACATCAGCCTTTATGTTATAGACTTCATGAATATCACAGTCTCTCGAAAATATTACATTTCCTGTTGACTTTAGTCTTGATTGAAGAAATCTTCTACTTTCCTATTACTGCACCAAAGTTAGTGAGTATAGCTAACCTATAGTACCACAGTGTACCATGCCATCCATTTATTACCATATTATATTTCAACAAAATATCGATGTTTATATATTATTGAACATATTATCCTAATACAAAATCCTTTATGTAAGTGTAGCCTTTTTATCTTTATTCCTTCAGTCATGTATCTTTGTGTATGTTAGTGGAATTTTTATAAATAAAAATATATTGATTAATTCAATTGACCACACAAAATATTTCTTTCTACGGTAAAACCAAATCTTTACCTTTTGAATAAATTAATATTCTGCATGAGATATGATATATTACTCTATTAAATATCATTGTTTTCTTCTTCTTCTGTAAAATATAACTGTAAATACAAACCTTTGTTTAGAAAAGCAACAAATATGTATGAACATACTCCCTATAGCTGGATATGCTTTCCAATATAGTTTACCTTTATATTTAAAAAACCATTAATGAGTTTCAATTCCTATCACTGATCCAGTTTTAACTCCTTTTATATTTGCAACCTCTCTAAAATACAATATCCCAAATAACAATTACAGTAACTCCATGATCACCATGTAGTTCATGTTTGTGGTCGTGGCAACCAAGAACGTACCCAGTCCTACCTAAGATACCCTACCCCTAAGCGGTTAGAGTTGTGCCGCAACCGCGCCGTAGTAGGGACGCCTGAAAGAGGGCAAAAAGACATACTGATTAGCAGGAGTAATTTTATTACAACATAATTACAAAACCAGACTTTGGAAAGCCATTGACATCTCAGTTTTGGGGTGAGGTATGTAACGGCTAAAGCATGTGGAGCGCCAACACCCTAACCTCTGAATGACATGCGCTGGTACCTGATTTTTTGAGGCCGCGGACGCAGCACCTATGCGGAACGAATGTCCCGAGATCGTGGCGGGGTCGCCGCCCAAACTGGCCACTAGGGAGTGTACGTGGGATTAGAACTGATGGGTTGTGAGTGGTACCACCCCAAAGGGCAATAGTGGACTATTTGGCCCGAACCCCGCTAAGGCTGACTGTAACTGACGGAAAACTGTGACGGGGCACCATTGATGAGACGTGGGAAAATAGGATACCGGGACTGGGGGGCCCACCTGTGAGGTCTTGGACGTCCTCAGTAGTAGCACGTAACCCTCGGCGTTTTGGACCAACTGGCCGACTGTGAGAAACCTGCTACTACCAGGAGAACAAGTAAACTCCCCAGGTCTCAAGAAGCCATAGAAAGCTAGATAAACAGCGGATTTAAGTACCAGGCTAGGTAGAACCCCGAAAGGATTCCTATCCAGGATGTCAGATTGTTTACGGAAAAGGAGCCCGGTGACCGCTTGTCTACTCACTTGGCCTTGGGGCCCACATTTGCTCAAACCCCTTAGCGTGGCTTTGACAGCATGCATGGAGAACACCGATGCCCGTTCGGGATGACTGACGGAGAAGAAATGCTGCACTCCCGACAAGTATGACTTCACCGTGTTGTGGGAGAGCTTGAGTTCCGAGTGGCAGTAGCCAATGAACGCCAGGATATACTCTACAAAACTGGATTCTCCCTGAGGACACTCCTCTTGAAACCTGCAAAACGCCTTCCACCCGGTGTTATATGCCCTGGTCGTGTTTGGTGAAATGGACTTGTATATCAAAGCGTGGGCCGTCTCTAGGTGACTGGTTACGCCTCTGGCATGACCTGCAAGAAAAGGGAGAAATTAGCCCTCGATAAGGCGTCAGCAGCCACATTTTGCGAACCTGGCACATGCGCACTATTAACATGGAAATGGTAATGTAGGGAGAGTTGCACTAACCGTCTCAAGAGACACATGACATGAGATGACTTGGATAACCCAGTATTAACAATATCTACCACCGCAGTATTATCAGTCACAAACAAAACAGAACGATTTACCCAATGACTGCCCCACACATGGGCGGCTACCACAATGGGGTACAGTTCGAACAGTGCTAAGGTTTGGAGGAAACCTGGGATCTGTCTTACCTCGGCAGGCCATTCGTCTGCGATCCAGTGGGTGCCAAAAATGGCGGCAAAACCTGAGCTCGCAGCCGCATCTGAGAAGACTACAGGAGATTGACATGACAACTCGGGTATGAACAAGGACACCCCATTCCACTGGCAAAGAAAGTGGTTCCACATGTGTAGGTCAGCTAAGGCCTGACTATCCAGACGCACTGGGCTGTCTTGTTCCGGGGCCGTGACCAGGAGCGCCAGCAAGCGGGAGATAAATGACCTGCCTTGCGGGATGATGCGCATGGCAAAATTCAACATACCCAGTAGCGACTGTAAATCAGCCTTAGTGACCACGGTTGTGACTGCAAACCTATGAATGACTTCTCTGATTCTAACTAGTTTGTCCGAAGGTAACCTGGCTAACATGTCTCGCGAGTCTAGTTCGATGACCAGAAAGGTGATAACTGTGGACGGGCCCTCTACTTTCTTGGGGGAGACCGGGACGCCTAACTGGGAGAAACACCTCAACAACTTCCCGACCCTAAGGGGGCTGCCCCTGGCCTCTCGATCAGCAGAAAGTCATCTAAGTAGTGGATAACAAATTCACAGTGAATCTTGTGTTCCAAAACCCAATGGAGGGCCTGAGCCAACTGATCGAAGAGCCACGGGCTGCTCTTAAAACCGAAGGTGAGTTTGGTGGAAAAATAGTATTGGTCCTTCCACTTAATGCCGTGCCATTGCCAGAGCGCTGGCATGATGGGAAGCAACTGAACCACCTCCCGACCGCCTAACGCGCCGATGCGTCCGGGAGGTGGTTGATTTGTTCCTCCTGGACGCATCGGCGCGTCATCTCGCGATACCCGAGATTTCCTGTGAACGCGCGCACGCAGGCGCGCGCGCTCACAGGAACAGAAGGTAATCGAGTGGATCTCCAGCCTGCCAGCGGCGATCGCTCGCTAGCAGGCTGGAGATGTGATTTTTTTTAACCCCTAAAGGTATATTAGACGCTGTTTTGATAACAGCGTCTAATATACCTACTACCTGGGCCTCTGGTGGTCCCTTTTGTTAGGATCGACCACCAAAGGACACAGGTAGGTCAGTGAAGTCGCACCAAACACTACACTCCACCCCCCACCCCCCCTGTCACTTATTAACCCCTTATAAACCCCTGATCACCCCATATAAACTCCCTGATCACCCCCCCTGTCATTGATCACCCCCCTGTCATTGATCACCCCCCTGTCAGGCTCCGTTCAGACGTCGGTATGATTTTTACGGGTCCACAGATACATGGATCGGATCCGCAAAACACATACGGACGTCTGAATGGAGCCTTACAGGGGGGTGATCAATGACAGGCGGGTGATCACCCATATAGATTCTCTGATCACCCCCTGTCATTGATCACCCCCCTGTCATTGATCACCCCCCTGCAAGGCTCCATTCAGACGTCCGTATGATTTTTACGGATCCATGGATACAGGGATCGGATCCGCAAAACACATGCGGACGTCTGAATGGAGCCTTACAGGGGGGTGATCAAAGACAGGCGGGTGATCACCCATATAGATTCCCTGATCACCCCCTGTCATTGATCACCCCCCTGCAAGGCTCCATTCAGACGTCCGTATGATTTTTACGGATCCATGGATACATGGATCGGATCCGCAAAACACATGCGGACGTCTGAATGGAGCCTTACAGGGGGGTGATCATCCCATATACACTCCCTGATCACCCCCTGTCATTGATCACCCCCCTGTAAGGCTCCATTCAGACGTCCGCACGTGTTTTGCGGATCCGATCCATGTATCCATGGATCCGTAAAAATCATGCGGACGTCTGAATGGAGCCTTACAGGGGGTGATCAATGACAGGGGGTGATCACCCATATACACTCCCTGATTACCCCCTGTCATTGATCACCCCCCTGTAAGGCTCCATTCAGACGTCCGCATGTGTTTTGCGGATCCGATCCATGTATCCATGGATCCGTAAAAATCATGCGGACGTCTGAATGGAGCCTTACCAGGGGGGTGATCAATGACAGGGGGTGATCACCCATATACACTCCCTGATCTCCCCCTGTCATTGATCACCCCCCTGCAAGGATCCATTCAGACGTCCGTATGATTTTTACGGACCCATGGATACATGGATCGGATCCGCAAAACACATGCGGACGTCTGAATGGAGCCTTACAGGGGGGTGATCAATGACAGGCGGGTGATCACCCATATAGATTCCCTGATCACCCCCTGTCATTGATCACCCCCCTGCAAGGCTCCATTCAGACGTCCGTATGATTTTTACGGATCCATGGATACATGGATCGGATCCGCAAAACACATGCGGACGTCTGAATGGAGCCTTACAGGGGGGTGATCATCCCATATAGAAAGACGGAATGAAAAGGGGGAGCTGTGTCTGTAAGATTTTAATAAGGATGGCAGGGCTGAAGATGGACTAGGGAGAGGTGATCTGCAGACGCTGAACCTGTGTGAGGGCCAGATTAGAAAGACGGAATGAATATAGTAACTGTGTAATCAGCAGTGAGGGACACAATAGATACATAGTTGCGGACCGAACACTATTACCAAGTACGGCGTTTGCCTGGTGTCGGGCTGACACCTACTGGCACTGAAGTGTCATTACACAATTAAATACAGAGAAGTCCATGATATCTATGAGAGAATGTCCCTCTGATTAATCGGACAATAGGAATACTGAGCCCACAGGTCCAAGCCCTCCATATACATTTTAAAAGAGTGTGTTTTTTTGTTTTTTGTATGTTAAATATAGTATTTAATAAAAGGAAAATAAAAGTTATATTTTAATATAAGACCAGAAACAGGAATTATAGTCAGCAGACTATTTGAATATTGATCATCCCATATACACTCCCTGATAACCCCCTGTCATTGATCACCCCCCTGTAAGGCTCCATTCAGACGTCCGCATGTGTTTTGCGGATCCGATCCATGTATCCATGGATCCGTAAAAATCATGCGGACGTCTGAATGGAGCCTTACCAGGGGGGTGATCAATGACAGGGGGTGATCACCCATATACACTCCCTGATCTCCCCCTGTCATTGATCACCCCCCTGTAAGGCTCCATTCAGACGTCCGCATGTGTTTTGCGGATCCGATCCATGTATCCATGAATCCGTAAAAATCATGCGGACGTCTGAATGGAGCCTTACAGGGGGTGATCAATGACAGAGGGTGATCACCCATATACACTCCCTGATCACCCCCTGTCATTGATCACCCCCCTGTAATGCTCCATTCAGACGTCCGCATGTGTTTTGCGGATCCGATCCATGTATCCATGGATCCGTAAAAATCATGCGGACGTCTGAATGGAGCCTTACCAGGGGGGTGATCAATGACAGGGGGTGATCACCCATATACAGTCCCTGATCACCCCCTGTCATTGATCACCCACCTGTAAGGCTCCATTCAGACGTCCGCATGTGTTTTGCGGATCCGATCCATGTATCCATGGATCCGTAAAAATCATGCGGACGTCTGAATGGAGCCTTACAGGGGGGTGATCAATGACAGGCGGGTGATCACCCATATAGATTCCCTGATAATCCCCTGTCATTGATCACCCCCCTGTCATTGATCACCCCCCTGCAAGGCTCCATTTAGACGTCCGTATGATTTTTACGGATCCATGGATACATGGATCGGATCCGCAAAACACATGCGGACGTCTGAATGGAGCCTTACAGGGGGGTGATCATCCCATATACACTCCCTGATCACCCCCTGTCATTGATCACCCCCCTGTAAGGCTCCATTCAGACGTCCGCATGTGTTTTGCGGATCCGATCCATGTATCCATGGATCCGTAAAAATCATGCGGACGTCTGAATGGAGCCTTACAGGGGGTGATCAATGACAGGGGGTGATCACCCATATACACTCCCTGATCACCCCCTGTCATTGATCACCCCCCTGTAAGGCTCCATTCAGACGTCCGCATGTGTTTTGCGGATCCGATCCATGTATCCATGTATCCGTAAAAATCATGCGGACGTCTGAATGGAGCCTTAAAGGGGGTGATCAATGATAGGGGGTGATCACCCATATACACTCCCTGATCACCCCCTGTCATTGATCACCCCCCTGTAAGGCTCCATTCAGACGTCCGCATGTGTTTTGCGGATCCGATCCATGTATCCATGGATCCGTAAAAATCATGCGGACGTCTGAATGGAGCCTTACCAGGGGGGTGATCAATGACAGGGGGTGATCACCCATATACACTCCCTGATCTCCCCCTGTCATTGATCACCCCCCTGTAAGGCTCCATTCAGACGTCCGCATGTGTTTTGCGGATCCGATCCATGTATCCATGGATCCGTAAAAATCATGCAGACGTCTGAATGGAGCCTTGCAGGGGGGTGATCAATGACAGGGGGGTGATCAATGACAGGGGGTGATCAGGGAATCTATATGGGTGATCACCCGCCTGTCATTGATCACCCCCCTGTAAGGCTCCATTCAGACGTCCGCATGATTTTTACGGATCCATGGATACATGGATCGGATCCGCAAAACACATGCGGACGTCTGAATGGAGCCTTACAGGGGGGTGATCAATGACAGGGGGTGATCAGGGAGTGTATATGGGTGATCACCCCCTGTCATTGATCACCCCCTGTTAGGCTCCATTCAGACGTCCGCATGATTTTTACGGATCCATGGATACATGGATCGGATCCGCAAAACACATGCGGACGTCTGAATGGAGCCTTACAGGGGGGTGATCAATGACAGGGGGTGATCAGGGAGTGTATATGGGATGATCACCCCCCTGTAAGGCTCCATTCAGACGTCCGCATGTGTTTTGCGGATCCGATCCATGTATCCATGGATCCGTAAAAATCATGCGGACGTCTGAATGGAGCCTTGCAGGGGGGTGATCAATGACAGGGGGGTGATCAATGACAGGGGGTGATCAGGGAATCTATATGGGTGATCACCCGCCTGTCATTGATTACCCCCCTGTAAGGCTCCATTCAGACGTCCGCATGATTTTTACGGATCCATGGATACATGGATCGGATCCGCAAAACACATGCGGACGTCTGAATGGAGCCTTACAGGGGGGTGATCAATGACAGGGGGAGATCAGGGAGTGTATATGGGTGATCACCCCCTGTCATTGATCACCCCCCTGGTAAGGCTCCATTCAGACGTCCGCATGATTTTTACGGATCCATGGATACATGGATCGGATCCGCAAAACACATGCGGACGTCTGAATGGAGCCTTACAGGGGGGTGATCAATGACAGGGGGTGATCAGGGAGTGTATATGGGTGATCACCCCCCTGTCATTGATCACCCCCTGTAAGGCTCCATTCAGACGTCCGCATGTGTTTTGCGGATCCGATCTATGTATCCATGGATCCGTAAAAATCATGCGGACGTCTGAATGGAGCCTTACAGGGGGTGATCAATGACAGGGGGTGATCACCTATATACACTCCCTGATCACCCCCTGTCATTGATCACCCCCCTGTAAGGCTCCATTCAGACGTCCGCATGTGTTTTGCGGATCCGATCCATGTATCCATGGATCCGTAAAAATCATGCGGACGTCTGAATGGAGCCTTACAGGGGGTGATCAATGACAGGGGGTGATCACCCATATACACTCCCTGATCACCCCCTGTCATTGATCACCCCCCTGTAAGACTCCATTCAGACGTCCGCATGTGTTTTGCAGATCCGATCCATGTATCCATGGATCCGTAAAAATCATGCGGACGTCTGAATGGAGCCTTACCAGGGGGGTGATCAATGACAGGGGGTGATCACCCATATACACTCCCTGATCACCCCCTGTCATTGATCACCCCCTGTCATTGATCACCCCCCTGTAAGGCTCCATTCAGACGTCCGCATGTGTTTTTGCGGATCCGATCCATGTATCCATGGATCCGTAAAAATCATACGGACGTCTGAATGGAGCCTTACCAGGGGGGTGATCAAGTGACAGGGGGTGATCAGGGAGTCTATGGGGTGATCACCCCCCTGTCATTGATCACCCCCCTGTCATTGATCACCCCCCTGTCATTGATCACCCCCCCTGTAAGGCTCCATTCAGACATTTTTTTGGCTCAAGTTAGCGGAAATATATATTTTTTTTGTTTGTTTTTTCTTACTAAGTCTCATATTCCACTAACTTGTGTCAAAAAATAAAATCTCACATGAACTCAGCCATACCCCTCACGGAATCCAAATGCGTAAACATTTTTAGACATTTATATTCCAGACTTCTTCTCACGCTTTAGGGCCCCTAAAAAGCCAGGGCAGTATAAATACCCCACATGTGACCCCATTTCGGAAAGAAGACACCCCAAGGTATTCCGTGAGGGGCATATTGAGTCCATGAAAGATTGAAATTTTTGTCCTAAGTTAGCGGAAAATGAGACTTTGTGAGGAAAAAACAAAAAAAAATCAATTTCCGCTAACTTATGCAAAAAAATAAAATTTCTATGAACTCGCCAGGCCCCTCATTGAATACCTTGGGGTGTCTTCTTTCCAAAGTGGGGTCACATGTGGGGTATTTATACTGCCCTGGCATTTTAGGGGCCCGAAAGTGTGAGAAGAAGTCTGGGATCCAAATGTCTAAAAATGCCCTCCTAAAAGGAATTTGGGCACCTTTGCGCATCTAGGCTGCAAAAAAGTGTGACACATCTGGTATCGCCGTACTCAGGAGAAGTAGGGGAATGTGTTTTGTGGTGTCATTTTACATATACCCATGCTGGGTGAGAAAAATATCTTGGTCAAATGCCAACTTTGTATAAAAAAATGGGAAAAGTTGTCTTTTGCCAAGATATTTCTCTCACCCAGCATGGGTATATGTAAAATGACACCCCAAAACACATTCCCCAACTTCTCCTGAGTACGGCGATACCAGATGTGTGACACTTTTTTGATGCCAAGGTGGGCAAAGGGGCACACATTCCAAAGTGCCCCTTTCGGATTTCGCAGGCCATTTTTTACACATTTTGATTGCAAGGTACTTCTCACACATTTGGGCCCCTAAATTGCCAGGGCAGTATAACTACGCCACAAGTGACCCCATTTTGGAAAGAAGACACCCCAAGGTATTCCGTGAGGGGCACGGCGAGTTCCTAGAATTTTTTATTTTTTGTCACAAGTTAGCGGAAAATGATGATTTTTCTTTTTTTTCCTTTTTTCCTTACAAAGTCTCATATTCCACTAACTTGCGACAAAAAATAAAAAATTCTAGGAACTCGCCATGCCCCTCACGGAATACCTTGGGGTGTCTTCTTTCCAAAATGGGGTCACTTGTGCCGTAGTTATACTGCCCTGGCAATTTAGGGGCCCAAATGTGTGAGAAGTACCTTGCAATCAAAATGTGTAAAAAATGACCGGCGAAACCCGAAAGGTGCACTTTGGAATATGTGCCCCTTTGCCCACCTTGGCAGCAAAAAAGTGTGACACATCTGGTATCGCCGTACTCAGGAGAAGTTGGGAAATGTGTTTTGGGGTGTCATTTTACATATACCCATGCTGGGTGAGAAAAATATCTTGGTCAAATGCCAACTTTGTATAAAAAAATGGGAAAAGTTGTCTTTTGCCAAGATATTTCTCTCACCCAGCATGGGTATATGTAAAATGACACCCCAAAACACATTCCCCAACTTCTCCTGAGTACGGCGATACCAGATGTGTGACACTTTTTTGCTGCCAAGGTGGGCAAAGGGGCACATATTCCAAAGTGCACCTTTCGGATTTTACCGGTCATTTTTTACACATTTTGATTGCAAAGTTCTTCTCACACATTTGGGCCCCTAAATTGCCAGGGCAGTATAACTACCCCACAAGTGACCCCATTTTGGAAAGAAGACACCCCAAGGTATTCTGTGAGGGGCATGGTGAGTTCCTAGAATTTTTTATTTTTTGTCACAAGTTAGTGGAATATGAGACTTTGTAAGAAAAAAATAAAAAAAATAAATCATCATCATTTTCCGCTAACTTGTGACAAAAAATAAAAAGTTCTATGAACTCACTATGCCCATCAGCGAATACCTTAGGGTGTCTACTTTCCGAAATGGGGTCATTTGTGGGGTTTTTCTACTGTTTGGGCATTGTAGAACCTCAGGAATCATGACAGGTGCTCAGAAAATCAGAGCTGTTTCAAAAAGCGGAAATTCACATTTTTGTACCATAGTTTGTAAACGCTATAACTTTTACCCAAACCATTTTTTTTTTGCCCAAACATTTTTTTTTCATCAAAGACATGTAGAACAATAAATTTGGCGAAAAATTTATATATGGATGTCGTTTTCTTTGCAAAATTTTACAGCTGAAAGTGAAAAATGTCATTTTTTTGCAAACAAATCGTTACATTTTGATTAATAACAAAAAAAGTAAAAATGTCAGCAGCAATAAAATACCACCAAATGAAAGCTCTATTAGTGAGAAGAAAAGGAGGTAAAATTCATTTGGGTGGTAAGTTGCATGACCGAGCGATAAACGGTGAAAAGAGTGTAGTGCCGAAGTGTAAAAAGTGCTCTGGTCATGAAGGGGGTTTCAGCTAGCGGGGCTGAAGTGGTTAAAGGCATCCGATATATCGGCCTTGGATAACATCGACCTGGGTCCTAACTGCATGATGATGGCAATAGCCTGGTCAATTGAAGAATACCTCATGCCCACTTCTTTTGAAGGAATGAGGGAGTTAAGGCTAGGGACCTGGGAACTGTGTGGGGCTGACAAGTCGATGATGAGTCTCTCCTTTTTGCTGAATTTGCCCGTGACCACCCCCACAGGACTGACTCTCCACCATTGGAAGGGGGGCACTTTGAAAGGACCGATCAAGAAACCTTTGTCCAACTCGGACTCTATTAGTATGTCTACGGAATTAGGATTCCTCTCGGAAGACTGAAGGTTCTTGCACTCGTACGTGTGTTCTGGAGTCGTGATTAACCCTGTATAAAAGCCCTCGCGAAACCCTGAGACCAGAAACTGCACAAACCCTGGATTATGGTGACCTCGCAAGTACTCCTGTAAACCACTGGTATTGACCACACTCATGTAATTTTTTACTGATTTTAATGAGCATGCGACTCTGGCATGGGCCCTGAAGCAGTTGGTACAGATGTGTAACAGACGGCATTGCCCGAAATTACAAGACGCGTAATTGTAGTTATTACAGATCTGGGCCCTACCCAGCTGAACAATGGGCCGGCCTAACTTATCAACAGAACTAGGAGGTCTGAAGACATAGAGTGGCCCAGCTGACGAGCCGGAAGGGTATGACGATGTACTGGCGGCTGATTTGTGGCACCACTCTACGGAGTGGAAGATGGACTGAATAAGCGGAACAGGAGGGAGCTTTCAGGCCTGCAAAATGCCTGCAAAACAGTTCTGTATCTAGGTTGGACCAATCTGTAACATGTTGGAACTGAGTGAGAGCTGCTGCTGCCTTGGCTGCAAAAGAACAATGATAATCATAAAACGAATTTCCTCCATACTTATGTCACAACCAGACAGCTGAGAAGCTCTGACAGAGGCCTTTCAGAACCTCCTCCTTGAGTTCTCTTTGTTGTGCTGTTCAGTTCCTCATCTCGTTAGCCTCTCTCAGCTGTCATGGAGTTGGACTGATTGCATCCTTTTAAATTCCGCCCCATAATGCATTACTGGGCGGCTTATACTACTTCCTGGAGTGTGTGTGCATGCTGATCTTGTTTTCCAGTCTGCTACAAAGTTAAGTGCTGAACATTTATCTGTTATTTTCTGTTTGCTGGATCCCAGGTGACCCTGACTCCCTCCGTGTCTGGTGTAGAGAGCCGGTGGTCGTGTCCCCTCACTATTGTAGGGTGTTCAGGGGTTATATAGTCGAGGTACGTGGATACCTTCCACCTCTGGGATCTTTGCATAGGCTGAGCAGCCAGGGAAAGTCTCAGGTCTTGTGCAGGGGTCTTCCATTTTGGTTCCTTAGCTTTGGATCCACTCAGTCATATATGCATGTTGCTTTGTCTTGTTTCCTGTACACCGTCCGTGACAACTTATAACCCAACTCTTAACTCGAAAGAGGTACAGATCGAGTTCCTCCTTCCTGTCCGGCCTAGCAGAACATATGACATCCCTGAAAAGGCTAAATGCCATGACGAACTCCGGGATGGTTAACTTGTGGTTAAGCCTGTGGTCACGGCCTCTCAGCACCACCGAGACTTCCCCGCAAGCTATGACTTTGTTGTCAGACAAGTCCCTGGAGGCTATCAGCAATGAAGCGAGGTTAACATCCCTACCCTCTAAGATGTCTTTCTTGACGCTGATCGGGACAAAATGAGAAGGAGCCACATTGGGGATGGCCTGGACAGTAAGGATTTCCCCTACAGCAGAGGTAGTAGAGACCGGAACCTCAGGGGAAGAAACCGGAATGACCGAGCCGTGAGACTCGATTAACTCCAACCTCGCTTGTATCGAAGTGACAGCAGATGTCAGACTGTTCAGCATGACGTGTAACTGAGCAAGTGATGTTTGCACCATCATGACTGGGCGCCAAAGAGTCTTTCCACAGGAAAGCCGGGAAAGGGACGCCCCTCTTCGTCAGCTCCGACATAAGCCTAGGGATAGTCCATGCTCGCAGGGACGGTATACTGCCCCCCTCGGACATTCCTGCCATGTTCTCGTCCACAAACGCCTCGACAATGTCTGATGCGTGTGACATCACAGCTGTGGAAACAGTAACGTAAGTGACCGGCTAAACTGGACGACCACCAGCATCAGTGAAACTGCTTAGCAACGTATGGAAAGGTGCACTGCCCCCGTGTAGCTACGCACACTAACACCAGAAGGACCGTGAGGGAGTGACCAGGAACCGACACCCAGAAATAGCACACAGGGGAAATATGATTTACTTACCTACTCAGAAATCTACAGACTGACCACCGCGGAAAGCTTGTGAAACAGCACAACCTGGATGTGAGATAGTGCATGAGACACATAACCCACTTGTGGGTACTCTCTTCCCCCTCCCCCAATGTGTATCCCTACTACCTTGCCGACAAGCCACAATCACGGAATGAGATCAAGACAAAACTTGGACCTGGAAGCAAAACAATTAAAGCATCAACTCTGGATCGTGCACAAAGTAAGACATGAAATGATTGAACGTGAGCTGCAAGCTAAATTGCGACCGGCAGAAGGAAGTTAGCCGCTGGCTAACATTGTTTCCCCTGACTGATCCTAGTGTTGTCACGGATCCCTGCCTATCTATGCGGCACGGCGGCCCGTGCCAGACTTTAGTGAAGGTGAGGAGCGGGGCCAATGCGTCCCCCGCATCCCTCCATGATAACCGTGTGGGGAGCGCACAGCTCCCTGCCACCGTGGATCAGAGTAGGGGGACCCCTTCTGCGCAATGGCCCCCGCCCCACACCAACACAGTACATGAGCCACGTGGAGAGCTTATGCGGCTCCCTGGTAGAGTGCCCAGTGCGGGAGTGCTCTCGTTCGCCTAAGGGGCCGACCCACCTGGGCACTTCTACCACGTGGGGAGTAGCGCAGCTCTCTGGCATAAACCGGTGTAGGGGGAGCCCCTGATTCAACACGGGCTCCGCCCCACCGGTCGGTAAATGTTGCCACGTGGGGGGCCTCACCGCTCCCTGGCAGTGCGCCCAGTGGGGAAACAGCGCAGCCCCCTGGCATTTGAGAGCCAGGACAGGGGGAGGCCTTATGTGACATGGCCCCCTCGCCGGTTGAAGGACATGCCGCGTGGGGCCGCACCATTCCCTGGCAGGGCGCCCAGTGCAGGGGTGCCCCCCTCCGCCTGAGGGGCCGACCCACCGCCGGCTGGGCCCACCCAGAACAGTGCGGTCCTGGCAAGATATCAGAGGCGGGGGGAGCCCTTACCATCACGGGCCCCACCCCCCGCCGGTAAGTGACTGCGGCACCACTGGCCTTCCGAACGGGGGAGGAGGGGAGCGCTACCTCCGTCGTGGCCCCGCCCCCCGCCGGTAAGAGACTGCCGCACCACTCGGTGTTCCGAACAGGGGAGGAGGGAGCCCTTCCTCAGTCGTGGCCCAGCCCCCCAGCGACTTGAGAACCCCCCCCCCCGTATTACCATCCGGAGTGTGGGGGCCGCCACTCACTTAGGGGCCGACCGCCGACCGGACTGAAACTTACCCTGCCTGCTGAGTGGAACTACCAGGTACGAGCGCATGCTTCCTGCGAAACTCTGCACGTCGTACGATGTGGGAGGGGCGCCGGCCGTTGAAGTAGGCAGCCAAGCCCCTCCCACAAATACAGGCCAATAAATCGGCCTTACACATGTCACACTCACATATCCTGATGATTCATACAATTGTGTAATAGATAACTAGATAATATTTCATTATAACCTTGTATTTGCATACTTTCTTCCATATACCAATACTTATTGACTTAAATTAACTAAATTTGACTATAATTCTTAGACTTTAACTCTTGAGAGACATGAGTCTGCCTTGACCATCTGTTACCATCACTCCTGTATAAACAAAACATGAGTGCTTTACCAGAAAGTAGGAATCTTGAAAACCTTACAAATGTTCAGTTTGAGTATATACACTCACCTAAAGAATTATTAGGAACACCTGTTCTATTTCCCATTAATGCGATTATCTAGTCAACCAATCACATGGCAGTTGCTTCAATGCATGTAGGGTTGTGGTCCTGGTCAAGACAATCTCCTGAACTCCAAAATGAATGTCAGAATGGGAAAGAAAGGTGGGCTACAACAGCAGAAGACCCCACCGGGTACCACTCATCTCCACTACAAATAGGAAAAAGAGGCTACAATTTGCACGAGCTCACCAAAATTGGACTGTTGAAGACTGGAAAAATGTTGCCTGGTCTGATGAGTCTCGATATCTGTTGAGACATTCAAATGGTAGAGTCTGAATTTGGCGTAAACAGAATGAGAACATGTACCCATCATGCCTTGTTACCACTGTGCAGGCTGGTGGTGGTGGTGTAATGGTGTGGGGGATGTTTTCTGGGCACACTTTAGGCCCCTTAGTGCCAATTGGCCATCGTTTAAATGCCACGGGCTACCTGAGCATTGTTTCTGACCATGTCCATCCCTTCATGACCACCATGTACTCATCCTCTGATGGCTACTTCCAGCAGGATAATGCACCATGTCACAAAGCTTGAATCATTTCAAATTGGTTTCTTGAACATGACAATGAGTTCACTGCACTAAAATGGCCCCACAGTCACCAGATCTCAACCCAATAGAGCATCTTTGGGATGTGGTGGAACGGGAGCTTCGTGCCCTGGATGTGCATCCCTCAAATCTCCATCAACTGCAAGATGCTATCCTATCAATATGGGCCAACATTTCTAAAGATGCTATCAGCACCTTGTGGAATCAATGCCGCGTAGAATTAAGGCAGTTCTGAAGGCAAAAGGGGGTCCAACACTGTATTAGTATGGTGCTCCTAATAATTCTTTAGGTGAGTGTATATATACACACATCAAGACCAATATATTACTATCATGCATAAAATATATCATATCTTCCTATATATGTGGATATAGTTCTGTATGTATTAAGGCAGATTGCCTGGATTTGTGGGAGGGGCTGAGGTCCGCCTCCAGCCTATTTAGGGCACTCCCCTTACCTGGCTCCTGCATCATTGAGGTCTCCGGTCAGCACCCTGCTGGTTCCAGCCCCATTCCCCATTTCTGGTTTATTTCATTTCACCCCTCAACATCCAACATTCATGCCCTCCTCCCCCCCCCCTCCTCCTCGTATTCATGTGCACTACACAGACGCCAGCTGCGGGCGCCCGGCACACCCCCTATTCATTTCAACCTCCACTGGGCTTACCGCTGCACAGACATCCCCTCCCCACCGCCTCTTGCCTGTTTTGCCGCTCCTTCTGCCGCGCGGCCGATGGCGCCCGGCCGCGTCCTGGTGCCGGGTCTGCGCATGCGCGGCCGGGGTTCTGCGCATGCGCTGCGATTCCGTCGGCGCATGCGCGGTGTCCCGGCGGCCGTGGTGGGACTCCGGACGGATGGGAACAGAAATAAATGGCATTTCATTCTTATATGCTCTAAGATGTTACTCTTCACAAACAATCACATAAACTTCCAAGCATGATCCACATGATTCACACAACTTCGCCAGCAACGTTCATGCCCCCCCCCCCCCCCGTATTCACGTGCACAGCTACAGGGGCCAGCGGCGGTGCAACCGGCACACCCCCTATTCATTGCAACCTCCTCTGGGCTGACCGCTGCACAGACATCCCCTCCCAAACCGCCTCCTGCCTGTTTGCCGCTCCTCCTGCAGCGCGGCCGATGGCGCGCGGCCGCGTCCTCATGCCTGGTCTGCGCATGCACGGCCGGGGTTCTGCGCATGCACGGCGATTCCGTCGGCGCGTGCGCGGTGTCCCGGCGGCCGTGCGCGCCGCATCTGATACGGGGGCCGCCGTCGGACGGTCTGGCCCGGCTGGTCGGCTGAGCTCAGGGGGCTCCGGTCACACAGGGGGCCCCTCCTGCGCAGGTTGCAGGGGGGCCTTCCAGCACGCCCCTCCAAAGTCAAACATCACCACAGCAGCCCCACACATAAAAAAAAAAAAAAAAAAAAAAAGCTAATTAAAGGACACAGACCAATAAGTTCCATTGGATTGCAAAACGCACATTCCCACTTGTGCATGGCCATGCGCCACGCGCTGGTCTCTTCTCACACCAGGCGCAAGCTATCATTTCATGAACAACCGTCATGATCCTCCGGGTCATGCATATGTACATTGTCACATTTCATCACACTATCTTATGTCTCCCCTCCCCCTTTTTTTCAGGCGGTCAACCTATATTGTATTTTGCACTACCATGTATCCGGAGAATATTTTCTTACCACCAGGTATGTTCACCTGCTCATTAACAAAAGTCTTCCTTACATTTCGAATAAATCCCGTTAGGGTCAGCATGCTGGCTTTAGGGGCACCATCATCCCACTAGGTTACCCCCTTCTTGGCTTCGCCAGCAGTTAGTGGTCCCGCGAGGCCGACACCCCGCCTCAAACGTACAGAGGCACCCGCCCAACGCGCCACCTCGTTAGTAAGCCGCCTCGCGTGTTGCATAGAGAGGGCCTCATCTGTCACTCCCTTCCCCTAGTCCTGTCTTACAGTCACCGAGAGGCCAACGCTCCTGCCACTACCACAAGTGGCCTCATTAACCCCTCGCGCCAAATCATAGGTAGAGCCTCTCAAGCCGCTTGGCAAATTAGTAGGGCCTCATCTGTCACCATGCAAGTATAATTTTTCGCCATCCGGCCTAGCTAGCTTGCCAGCACGATCCTGTGTTTCCCCAAGCTAATCAACTGTTTTGTTTTACCATGTCTCTGGAAGGGATAGAGAACTTCTCCCTACCTGGCACCGATGCTAGATCCGTCACTGCTACCCAGGGAGACGGTCTAGCCAGTCCAGCACCCATCAGATCCTGGACAATCCCGCGCATAACGACGGAGTTAAGGTGACGGCATGTTCCCTTCCCCGCCACGGCGAGGGAAGCAGAGCTTTTCCGGCTGCTGCGCACGCCAATCGATAACAGGGAGGCAGGGGAAGGACCTAGCCAGTCCAGCACAGGGGATATACATACCATGCTGTCCTCCCTAAATGTCATCCATGTCTAAAGTCAACGCCAGGTTGGAGAGGCTGGAATCAGTCACCGCGACCCTCTCCTTGGCAGGGCCACCACCGGCAGCGTCACCGGCGCCGGCCGGATTGCCAGTGATCACGTCGACCGTTAGCCTGGAGGACCAAGAAGTCAGCCCGGCGCACATAATACCGGAGGAGGAACCTGGGGTACCCATCGCCACCAAGAAGACAGAAGGGCCAGACACGGTCATCACTTTTCCTGGGTACCCAGTTGGATTCAGCCTCAATGCAAGCCAGTTTGCCATCCGGGAAGATCCAGGACATTCTCGCCCACATAGACAACTACCTTCAACTCAGCACCGGCAACCGCAAAGAACTGCAGTCCCTGTTGGGCTCCCTGATCTTTGCCATGCGCATCCACCTCGGGGTCGCTCATTTATATCACGGCTCCTGCACCTCTCCCCTTTCTCCTACACGACTCGCACGGGGTGTCCCTGGATGCCCACGCTGCAGGCAGCTCTGGGCATGTGGGGGAGATTTCTGTCCACCTGGAGTGGCGGGGGCTTGTTTCTCCCTCAGCCGTCGGACTCTCCCCCCTCTATCTGGTCAGATGCGGCATCTACCACAGGCTTCGCGGCCATTGTTGGGAACGATTGGCTGTGGGGCAGCTGGCCTCCTGCGGTCCGGGGTTTGGAGGGATTCTCCGCTGCCTCAGCGCTTTTCAAGTTCTACCCCATCGGGGCGGCTGCCGTAGCGTGGGGTCATTCAGGGGCAAACA
Organism: Bufo gargarizans; assembly: GCF_014858855.1. Taxonomy (NCBI): domain Eukaryota; kingdom Metazoa; phylum Chordata; class Amphibia; order Anura; family Bufonidae; genus Bufo; species Bufo gargarizans. Next base: position 15,618,201 of record NC_058082.1, on the reverse strand, counting down.
TGTCGGTCCGGTGCTATTCAGACAACCATACGACCTGCCAGTTCATCAACAGGATCGTTCGAAATCTCTCACAATCGTGAGGTTTCTGCGGAGACTTCCTTGGTTGGCCGCTTGCAATAATTTCTTCTCACATTGTTTCCATGTCCCGGGGGTGGGCAATACGGCAGCTGACAGTCTGTCTCGCGTCAAATTTCAGGCATTTCATCAAGCTCTCCCATCAGCGTCACCCACGGCCTCCATCACTCCATCATTTCAAACAGCTCATTCTGGATTAGAAGGCATCATGCGGCATAGCCACTCTTTGTCCCGCTTAGCACTATCAGACGATACACATAGAACACACGACAGAGCGTTCACACTAGTCAACAGGTCCTGTTGGAACACAACATCACGCACCCTTTTGTCATGACGTCTCTTCCGGGGTTGGCTTCTTTTTGCCACCTCAAAATCATGTCATACAACACCATCAAACTATATCTCACTGGCATTTCAACATCATATGCTAATCACACACCCCAATAACATCAGCTTCATGTCCTCGCACCAGATCAAATCCATACTCAGAGGTATTCAGGAAACGGAACCCGCACGTCCAGCCCAGAGGCTACCCATAATCAATCATATCTTCAAAGCATTATCCGACTTACTGGACGCCACGCCTCTTGAAACAGATACCAACTCCATCATCAAAACGGCAATTTACTTGGCCATCTACGGATTCCTGAGTTCCTGGAAATTCACTACAGCCTCCACGACCCGAACCTCACCTTGTCTTCTTGTCTCCCACTTGTCAAAACACATGGTTCACTACATCCTGTCCTTACCTCACTCCAAGAATAGTCAGCACTTACCCGTCAACATTTCATTACCCCACGCACAACAGATGGTGTCCAGTCAGGGTCCTGGATGCTCACAATCAGCGTCACAAGTTCTACCCTCTCAACCGCTACTTCAACTACATGGTTCGGTACTCACCACCACCACCTTCATGACCCATGCCGGGTCATCCCTCACACAACTAGGCCTCAACGCAGCCAACTACTCAGGGCACTCCTTTCGCATTGGAGCCACGTCCACGGCCTCCAGTGCCAACATCCTCACTCATGTCATCAGGTTATTGGGGCGCTGGGAGTCATCCGCTTACGCGCAATACATTCCCAATCCAACACAAGAGTCAAGAGTGGCTTTCCAAAACATGTCGGGTTAAGCCATTGATACATCAATTGGTTACAATAAACTGGTTATTTCCATTTTTGCCCTCTTCTTTCTCAGGCCTACCTCATCCTCGGTTTCGGCACACCACAACCGACTGCACTCATTCCCTGCTTTCCCAGGGCTCTTCACTGTACTACCGTAAGCCCCTTACACAAGTATTAAGGCAGATTGCCTGGATTTGTGGGAGGGGCTGAGGTCCGCCTCCAGCCTATTTAGGGCACTCCCCTTACCTGGCTCCTGCATCATTGAGGTCTGAGCTTTTGACCCTCCCACCACTCCACTCATTTACAACTCATTTCTTCCATATCTTTTCCTTGGGTAGGCCCTCTTCTTTCTCAGGCCTACCTCATCCTCGGTTTCGGCACACCACAACCGACTGCACTCATTCCCTGCTTTCCCAGGGCTCTTCACTGTACTACCGTAAGCCCCTTACACAAATAAGGATATAGTTGTGTTGCACACAGCCGTTTTTTTTTCCCGTTTACTGGCCGTTTTTTGCGTTCCGTATACTGTCCGTATACGGAACCATTCATTTCAATGGTTTTGCAAAAAAAACGGAATGTACTCCGTATGCATTCCGTTTCCGTATATCTGTTTTTCCGTTCCGTTTTAACATAGAACATGTCCTATTATTGCCCGCAAATCACAGTCCGTGGCTCCATTCAAGTCAATGGATCCGCAAAAAAAACAGAACACATACGGAAATGCATCCGTATGTCTTCCGTTTCCGTTCAGTTTTTTCCTGAACCATCTATTGAAAATGTTATGCCCAACCCAATTTTATCTATGTAATTACTGTATACTGTATATGCCATACGGAAAAACGGAACGGAAAAACGGAACAGAAACAGAAACACAACGGAAACAAAAAACGGAACAACGGATCCATGAAAAACGGGCCGCAAAACACTGAAAAAGCCATACGGTCGTGTGCAATAGGCCTTATAGAAAGTAAATCCCATAAAAGTATTACCATGAAACATTTGTAAATTAAATTGGAAAAACTTACCTAGGAATCCTTATCATTCTATATACTGGATCATCAAATATTTAACTTAATATAACTTATAATGTTATAGAACATTTAACCTGTAACAATAGCATCGAGTGTCTTCTTGGACATATTACTATTATAAGGTCTCAAAATTATCCTTATTCTTAACATAATTTAGACAAATTTCCTTTATCTCATTTCCAGTATAAATGTCAGAAATATAATTGTCAACACAAATAATGAAATATGTTGTATAATCCTACAATATATTTGACAAGTCATTATAAATAATATGACCATCTTTTAACTTATAATATATTCATTTCTAACTCATATTTTATGCTCAGTCTTAGAATAGCATTCATACATACTCACATGGCACAGCAGCTGCTCCCATCACTCTTACATCATGTGCTCATATAGCCAATTAACTTCAATAAATAAAATAATGTAATAGAATCGATACGTATGTATATTTTGTAATGCGCATTATAAAAGAAATTTCATTTATAAACCTGAAATACTTTTTTGTGGACCTCAAATAAAAACTATTTAGTATTTTGCAAAAACTTAAGAAAGATGGCTCCATAGATCGGGGTTAAAGTGCTGGTCTTGTAAACCAGGGGTTGTGAATTCAAATAGCGCTGGCACCTTCACAACAGTTTTTTTTTTGTCTGTTATTATTTGTACTATTGCTTGCTTGTACGTGAAACCCCAGGTGCATTGATTTGTGCCCCCAGAACAGTAAAAGAACCAAATCATGACATATTTGCCATCAGCCACCCATCATAAATCTACCCCATCATCTCATTTATCATTCATCTCTCTATCTATCCTGAATTATGTTTAACCCCTTAAGGACACGGCCTTATTACACCTTAGGACTAGGCCATTTTTTGCAAATCTGACCAGTGTCACTTTAAGTGGTGAGAACTTTAAAACGCTTTGAATTATCCAGGCTATTCTCAGACAGTTTTTTCGTCACATATTGTACTTCATGACACTGTTTGGATCATTTTGGGAATGATATTTTATTTTTTGGGGATGTTACAAGGCTTAGAAGTTTAGACGCAAATCTTGAAATTTTTCCGAAATTTTCAAAAACCCAATTTTTAGGGACCAGTTCAGGTCTGAAGTCACTTTGTGAGGCTTACATAATAGAAACCACCAACCCATTCTAGAAACTACACCCCTCAAGGTATTCAAAACCGATTTTACAAACTTTTTTAACCCTTTAGGTGTTCCACAAGAATTAATGGATAATAGATATATAATTTCAAAATTTCTCATTTTTGGCACATTTTCCTTATTTATTTATTTTCAGTTACAAAGCAAGGGTTATAAGCTAAACCAAACTCAATATTTATGGCCCTTATTCTGTAGTTTACAGAAACACCCCATATGTGGTGGTAAACCGCTGTACGAGCACACGGCAGGGCGCAGAAGGAAAGCAATGCCATACGGTTTTTGGAAGGCAGATTTTGCTGGACTGTTTTTTTTTACACCATGTCCCATTTTAAGCCCCCCTGATGCACCCCTAGAGTAGTAACTCCATAAAAGTGACCCCATCTAAGAAACAACACCACTCAAGGTATTCAAAACTGATTTTACAAACATCGTTAACCCTTTCGGTGTTCCACAAAAATTTATGGGAAATAGAGATACAATTTCAGAATTTCACTTTTTTGTCAGATTTTCCATTTTTGTATTTTTTTTTACTTTTACAAACCAAGGGTTAACAGCCAAAGAACATTCAATATTTATGGCCCTGATTCTGTTGTTTACAGAAACACCCCATATGTGGTCGTAAACTGCTGTACGGGCACACGGCAGGACGCAGAAGGAAAGGAATGCCATGCGGTTTTTGGAAGGCAGATTTTGCTGGACTGTTTTTTTTTTTTAGAAACTACAGGATAGGGTGGAAGTTTTTTAATACTAGTTTAGGGTACAATGATTTTTGGTTTCTCTATATTACACCTTTTGTGAGGCAAGATAACAAGAAATAGTTTTGGCACAGTTTTTATTTTTTGTTATTTACAACATTCATCTGACAGGTTAGATCATGTGGTATTTTTATAGACCAGGTTGTTACGGACGCGGCGATACCTAATATGTGTACTTTCTTTTATTTATGTAAGTTTTACACAATGATTTCATTTTTGAAGCAAAAAAAATAATGTGTCACGGCTGAGGATGGGGGAAATCCTCAGCCGTGTGTTGTTAGAGGATGTCCGGTCGCTGCTTGGCCAGGACCACAGCATTAGGGAGCAGGTCACCTCCTATTGCGTCCCTAACGCTGACCCTGTCTCCTGTCAGTATGAGCCGACCTTGATGGTAGGAGGGCTCATACGCCGGAACCTAAAGTCCCTACAAGCCCTCAAGTCGGCCCTGACCTAGGTGACAGAGTAGGACAACCCACTCCTCCAAGACAGGGAGGATCAGGAGTCCCAAAGGCCAAGCTGTAGAGAGAAGGGGAACACAAATGCAAACCAATGTATATGGCAGGTGCTGCACTAGTTCCAGCCACCTGCCACAGCCCTGCTGACTGGATCCGTGTGCAGGAAATCTGAAGTCCACAAATAGCAAACCGAAGTCAGCACAAATTCATCCACACACCGGAACCCAGATACATGGCAGCACAGAAATATACAAGAAAGCATAAACCGAACATCACACAGACAAAGACAAACTGAACATAAACTTATGACCACAGTGGTGGCTCTCACAGGCAGATCAAATACACAGGAGGCTGCTCCAGCTAGCAGGGCTGAAGCAACCTACTGAACCCTGCAAGAGACTCAGGCTATATAGGCCAAAAAGCCACACCCACCGGTCAACCACATCCAGTGACATCACACACACTGGGAAGGAAGTTAACCCTTCCAGTACACAGAAGGGAAAACACACATATAAGGGGAAGTGCACACAAAACATAATACACCGTGCACACAACACACACACCTAACAAAAAGGGAGTCAGGTGAGACCGCATGCCAGGGCAGCAAGCTGCCTAACGACGCTCAAGCTGCTCTGCTGCAAAATACCACGCTAGTTGCCTGCGGCAACCACAAGTGAGGCCATACACCAGCGGCCCTCACCCATAGTTGAATACCCATACAAAACCGCAGGCAACCTCATGCGGTCAAGGAGTCACGGTCATGGGCATGGCCGTGACATAATGTTTTAATGTTTCCATAGTCTGAGAGCCATAATGTTTTCAGTTTTTGAGCGATTACCTTGGGTAGGGTATGATTGTTTCAGGATGAGAAGACGGTTTTAGTGGCACATTTTTGGGGTGCGTGTGACTTTTTGATCGCTTGCTATTACACTTTTTGTGATGTAAGGTGACAAAAAATGGTTTATTTAGCACAGTTTTTATTTTAAATTTTTTACTGTGTTCATCTGAGGGGTTAGGTCATGTTATATATTTATAGAGCCGGTTGATACGGATGCGGCGATACCTAATATGTATACTTTTTTATTTATGTAAGTTTTACACAATGATTTTATTTTTGAAGCAAAAAAAAACATGTTTTAGTGTTTCCATAGTCTGAGAGCCATAATCTTTTCAGTTTTTGGGCGATTACCTTGGGTAGGGTATGATTTTTGCAGGATGAGATGATGGTTTGATTGGCTTTATTTTGGGGTGCGTGTGACTTTTTCATCGCTTGCTATTACACTTTTTGTGATGTAAGGTAAAAAAAAAATGGTTTATTTAGCACAGTTTTTTTTTTTTTTTTTTTACGGTGTTCATCTGAGGGGTTAGGTCATGTGATATTTTTACAAAGCCGGTCGATACGGACGCGGAAATACCTAATATGTATACTTTTTTTTATTGATGTAAGTTTTACACAATAATATCATTTTTGAAACAAAAAAAAATCATGTTTTAGTGTCTCCATAGTCTGAGAGCCATAGTTTTTTCAGTTTTGGGCAATTATCTTAGGTAGGGTCTCATTTTATGCGGGATGAGATGACGGTTTGATTGGCACTATTTTGGGGTGCATATGACTTTTTGATCGCTTGCTATTACACTTCTTGTGATGTAAGGTGAAAAAAAATGGTTTATTTAGCACAGTTAAAATTTTTTATTTTTTACAGTGTTTATCTGAGGGGTTAGATCATGTGATATTTTTATAGAGTCTATCGTTACGGACGCGGAAATACCTAATATGTATATATTTTTTTTATTTATGTAAGTTTTACACAATAACAGCTTTTTTCAGACAAAAAAAATTATGTTTTAGTGTCTCCATATTCTGAGCCATATTTATTTTTTATTTTTTGGGCGATTGTCTCAGGTAGATGAGATTTTTGCGGGATGAGGTGACTGTTAGATTGGTACTATTTTGGTGGGCATGCGCCTTTTTGATCACTTGCTGTTGTACTTTTTGTGATGTAAGGTGACAAAAAAATGGTTTCTTTAGCACAGTTTTTATTTTTTATGGTGTTCATCTGAGGGGTTATGTCATGTGATATGCTTATAGAGCCGGTCGATACGAACGCGGAGATACCTAATATGTATACTTTCCCCCCTAGATTTTACCAATTTTCTTTTAACTTTATTTGGGGGAAATGACGTTTTTGTTTATTTTTACTTGAAACTTATTTTTACTTGAAACTTTATTTTTTCAACTTTTTTTTCACTTAATTTAACTTTTGGGGGTCTAATCTTTTACAATGCATTCCAATACTTCTGTATTGGAATGCATTGGCTGTATGAGTAATACAGTGTGTATTACTCATACAGATTCCGGGGCCTGTGAGATCCAGGGGGCCGGCTCTCACAGGCTCGTCACCGGAAGGCAGCGCAGATGCCTCAGGAAGGTATCGCGCTGCCTTCCATGCCATCGAGTCTCCCGCACAGCCCCATGGGGACCCGATGGCACCGCCCGTCGCTGCAATAGATAAAAGCCGCAAACCTGAATTGACCTGCGGTCACGGGACCCCCCCGGGCATTTAGCCGAAGTGCCTGCTCAATAATTTGAGCAGGCACCGGCTTCCGCGGCGGTGATCGGAAATACACAGGGCGTACAGGTACGCCCTGTGTCCTTAAGTACCAGGACATAAGGGCGTACCTGTACGCCCTATGTCCAGAAGAGGTTAAGCAGACCTGTCATATTTATATGATAACGGAAAGCATATTTTATATGATAAATTGCACTAAAATGTTCTTTGCTTACTAAACGGAATAAGTAATAGTACAAATATTAACAGACAAAAAAAAAAAAAAAGGTGAAGGTGCCAGAGAGATTTGAACTCACGACCCCTGGTTCACAAGACCAGCACTTTATCCCCTGAACTATGGAGCCATCTGCTGTTAGGAAGGGAATCTCATTCACTTGTAGGTGAACCAGTCTCTAGCGGCTGCTGATGTAACATGTGCTGGAGGGAAGCCCATGTATGTCAGCGGCTGAACGCGGTGTGCCTCCATTATACACCAAGGAAACTTGTATCCTGTACTGGTGCCTAGTATTAGTGTCCAAAATATATATATATATAATGTGTGAAGACAATGGTTTGTGGTGACAGCACTTGCTGTAAACATATTTTACATTCTATTACTACGGCTGATGGAGTTTAGGCTGAGGGCTGATGGAGGAAGTATTTTTTGACTGACGTCTGAGGGACGAGGGAGTTTAGAGTTAGGGGGAGGGATTTTTGGCTGACGTCTGAAGGAGGAGGGATTTTAGGAGGAGGGAGTTTTGGCTGACAGAGGAGGGAGTCTAGCCTGACGGAGGAGGGAGTTTGATTTGAGGGAGGAGCACGTTTAGTCTGACAGAGGAGGGAGTTTGGTCTGAGGTAGGAGGACTGATGGAGTTTGGGCTGACGGAGGAGGAAGTTTAGTCTGACGGAGGAGGGAGTTTAGTCTGACGGAGGAGGGAGTTTAGTCTGACGGAGGAGGGAGTTTAGTCTGACGGAGGAGGGAGTTTAGTCTGACGGAGGAGGGAGTTTAGTCTGAGGGAGGAGGGAGTTTAGTCTGACGGAGGAGGGAGTTTGGTCTGAGGGAGGAGGACTGATGGAGTTTGGGCTGACGGAGGAGGAAGTTTAGTCTGACGGAGGAGGGAGTTTAGTCTGACGGAGGAGGGAGTTTGGTCTGAGGGAGGAGGACTGATGGAGTTTGGGCTGACGGAGGAGGAAGTTTAGTCTGACGGAGGAGGGAGTTTAGTCTGACGGAGGAGGGAGTTTGGTCTGAGGGAGGAGGACTGATGGAGTTTGGGCTGACGGAGGAGGAAGTTTAGTCTGACGGAGGAGGGAGTTTAGTCTGACGGAGGAGGGAGTTTGGTCTGAGGGAGGAGGACTGATGGAGTTTTGCCTGATGGAGGAGGGAGTTGTGGATGATATCTGAGGATGTCCTAATATGTATGCCATATTCCTGATTGCTTCAAGCTAATTTCCCTATTTACAGACCTCTCTCCTGCCACACTATTGAGAGAGCAAAAGATCCCTTATAAATGTTTTTTTCCGGTCAAACTCATTGTACACCGTAATGGTACAACTCATTTTCTGTTGACCCCCAAAGAAGCAACAAACTTTCTCTCTAAACACTCCTTGCTCCATTCTGCAGAGGCGACAGATAACCCTTCTAAGTTAAAGCCACCTAGTATGCCCCTGAGTGGACAGTGGTGGGCTCTCCTAAATCTTCTGCATCTCCTAAGTGAACCTGTCATTTGACTGCTCACGTGAATCTCTGCAACTTTTTTTGAGTTTTATTCTCTCTTAAACTCCTTCTATAGGTCGTCCTAGATATATATTCACCGGATCTACCAACATCTCATCTAATACCGTTTACCATTCTACAATCAACATATCAATCAGCAAATCCACCAGCCCTCATTGGTTCACATATAGAACTGGACTGAGCAAGTTTATTTTCTTAGTTTAAAATTTTGTTTCAATCAGTTTTACTATACCCTTAGGCTACTTTCACACCAGCGTTTTTACTAGATCCGGCAGGGTTCAGCAAAAATGCTTCCATTACTGATAATACAACCGTCTGCTTCCGTTATGAATGGATCCGGTTGTATTATCTCTACCATAGCCAAGACGGATCCGTCATGAACTCTATTGAAAGTCAATGGGGGACGGAACCGTTTTCTATTGTGGCAGATTGTGGCAGAGAAAACGGATCCGTCCCCATTGACTTGCAATGGGGGTCATGCCGGATCTGTCTTGCTCCACACCCCAGGACGGAAAGTCATGAGTCATGAACAGCGCCATCTATTAGTTTCATAGTCTTATGACAAGATTATTAGTGTAGCCTTTTGCATGGAAAATTTGCGATAAAAATTCACGATTAAAATATTCGCGATCTACACTACTCATGAACAGCGCCATCTATTGGTTTCATAGTCTTATCATAGGACTATGAAACCAATAGATGGTGCTGTTCTATTACTAGTGATGAGCGGCAGGGGCAATATTTGAATTTGTGATATTTTGCTAAATATTTGTGCGAATATTCACCATATATTTGTTATCTCTAGTAATTATTTTCTTGATTGCGATAAAAATTTGCATTACGAAAATTTGCAATCAACACTACTTCTAAAGTCAAACATATTGCAGCCTTCTCATTGGACCAGAAGCTAGAAGCACGGTGGGATCATGTGTACTGATTAAAAAAAAATATCGGAATATTCAAAATTACAAATATATATCACTATATTCTAAATACTCGCAAATTCTCGAAGTGCCGATATTCGCGATAAAAATTCACAATTCAAATATTCGTGATCAACACTAGTCATTACAAGCAGGGCAATAGTCCTCAGATACACCCTAGCAAGCTTATATTACCACAGAGAAAGTGCTAAAAGATGTGTGAATGATAGCAGTAATCCGATATACACCTCATTGTTAGCGCAGGCTATTATAGGCTGAGTGCTACACGGTGTGTGGACTCTGTTGAGCAGTGTGCCCCACTTACTAGTGCCCCAACAAGATAAACAGCGCCATCTATTGGTTTCATAGTCTTATGACAAGACTATTACTCTTGCCATAAAACTTGCCATAAAACAAGCACTCTCTGGGGTAGATGAGGGGGAGAGTAACAGAGAGGAGGCTGAGGGAAGTGAGGTAGCTAGCTGGGTAGAGGGAAGAGTGCCGGGAGGCTAGCCCTGATCTAACACACCCCAACAAGTTTGCACGTTTGGCAGATGAGGGGGATGTCAGTCCGGGGACGGCACTGCTGCAGCCGGACACTTCACCTGCCAGTCAGGGGAATGTAAGCTCCAGTAAGCAGGGGACCAGGAGAGCAGGGCAGGCCAGACAGGTGCTGGTAGTGGGAGACTCCATTATTAGGGGAACAGATAGGGAAATCTGTCACAAAGACCGTGATCGCCGAACAGTGTGCTGTCTTCCTGGCGCTAGAGTTCGACACATCGCGGATCAGGTTGACAGATTACTGGGAGGGGCTAGAGAAGATCCAGCGGTCATGGTCCATATCGGAACCAATGACAAAGTTAGTGGTAGGTAGAGAGTCCTTAAAAATGATTTCAGGGATTTAGGTCAAAAGCTTCCGAAATACTACCTGTACCACGGGCCACACAAGGCAGCGGGAGATTAGGGAGATTAACAAGTTGCTCAAGAACTAGTGTAGGAAGGAGGGGTTTGGGTTCCTGGAGAACTTCTATCGTAATCACCATCAACACCTCCTGTACTCACCATCAACACCTCCTCTGGCAGAGAGTTCTATAGTCTCACTGCTCTTACCGTAAAGAGTCCATAGTCTCACTGCTCTTACAGTAAAGAGTCTATAGTCTCACTGCTCTTACCGTAAAGAGTCCATAGTCTCACTGCGCTTACCGTAAAGAAACCTCTTCTATGTTTGTGTACAAACCTTCTTTCCTCCAGACGCAGAGGATGTCCCCTCGTCACAGTCACAGTCCTCGGGATAAATAGATGATGGGATAGATCTCTGTACTGACCCCTGATATATTTATACATAGTAATTAGATCTCCCCTCTTTTTTCTCAAGTGAATAACCCTAATGTTGATAATATTTCAGGGTACTGTAGTTGCCCCATTCCAGTTATTACTTTAGCTGCCCTCCTCTGGACCCTCTCCAGCACAGGAACTGAATGTTGCTGGTACTACAGTCCCTCCCTTTCCATGTGGTGAACTCTGCACATTTAGAAAACTGATAGCTTGTGCCGAGCCAAGGCGGAGAGTGCAAAGCCATCATTACGTCTCCAAAAAGGAAGTACCAGCCCTGCACACATACATGAATATGAAAATTGTAGATTCACACTGAAGGCATCAAAACTATGAATTAACACATGTGGAATTATATACTTATCAAAAAAGTATGAAACAACTGAAAATATGTAATATTCTAGGTTCTTCAAAGTAGCCACCTTTTGCTTTGATTACTGCTTTGTACACTCTTGGCATTCTCTTGATGAGCTTCAAGAGGTAGTCACCTAAAATGGTCTTCTAACAGTCTTGAAGGAGTTCCCAGAGATGCTTAGCACTTGTTGGCCCTTTTGCCTTCACTCTGCGGTCCAGCTCACCCCAAACCATCTCGATTGGGTTCAGGTCCGGTGACTGTGGAGGCCAGGTAATTTTGGTGCAGCACCCTATCACTCTCCTTCATGGTCAAATAGCCCTTACACAGCCTGGAGGTGTGTTTGGGGTCACTGTCCTGTTTAAAAATAAATGATGGTCCAACTAAACGCAAACCCGATGGAATAGCATGCCGCTGCAAGATGCTGTGGTAGCCATGCTGGTTCAGTATGCCTTCAATTTTGAATAAATCCCCAACAGTGTCACCAGCAAAGCACCCCCACACTATCAAACCTCCTCCCCAATGCTTCACAGTGGGAACCAGGCATGTAGAGTCCATCCGTTCACCTTTTCTGCGTCGCGCAAAGACACGGTGGTTGGAACCAAAGATCTCAAATTTGGACTCATCAGACCAAAGTACAGATTTCCACTGGTCTAATGTCCATTCCTTGTGTTCTTTAGCCCAAACAAGTCTCTCTTGCTTGTTGCCTGTCCTTAGCAGTGGTTTCCTAGCAGATATTCTACCATGAAGGCCTGATTCACACAGTCTCCTCTTAACAATTGTTCTAGAGTTGTGTCTGTGGCTAGAACTCTGTGTGGCATTGACCTGGTCTGTAATCTGAGCTGCTGTTAACCTGCGATTTCTGAGGCTGGTGACTCGGATGAACTTCTCCTCCGCAGCAGAGGTGACTCTTGGTCTTCCTTTCCTGGGCCGGTCCGCATGTGAGCCAGTTTCTTTGTAACGCTTGATGGTTTTTGTGACTGCACTTGGGGACACTTTCAAAGTTTTCCCAATTTTTCGGACTGACTGACCTTCATTTCTTAAAGTAATGATGGCCACTTGTTTTTCTTTACTTAGCTGCTTTTTTCTTGCCATAATACAAATTCTAACAGTCTATTCAGCAGGACTATCAGCTGTGTATCCACCTGACTTCTCCACAATGCAACTGATGGTCCCAACCCCATTTATAAGGCAAGAAATCCCACTTATTAAACCTGACAGGGCACACCTGTGAAGTGAAAACCATTTCAGGTGACTACCTCTTGAAGCTCATCAAGAGAATGCCAAGAGTGTGCAAAGCAGTAATCAAAGCAAAAGGTGGCTACTTTGAAGAACCTAGTATATGACATATTTTCAGTTGTTTCATACTTTTTTGATAAGTATATAATTCCACATGTGTTAATTCATAGTTTTGATGCCTTCAGTATGAATCTACAATTTTCATATTCAAGAAAATTAAGAAAACTCTTTGAATGAGAAGGTGTGTCCAAACTTTTGGTCTGTACTGTATGTTGAACAGAAGATGGGCCAGTCCTTTAGCCTGTAGATGTCTTCAGTAGTTCATGGCAGCGCCAATGTGTGGAGTTGTAAGCAGTGTCAGACTGGGGTACCTAGGGCCCACCAGTAAAATGTATTTTGGGGGCCCACCATACAAAAATATTTGAATATAATAAATCATTTAACAAGTTTTTTTATATGAACACTGGCTGGTTGAGGTACTGTACATTGAATATATGTATGTAGTGCAGTAAGTCTACTGTGTTATGTGTCACTTGTGGAGAGGGTGTGAGACTAGGGGCCCACGTTGCTCAGAGGCCCACTGGGGGATTCCCCTGTCCCCTGTGGGCCAGTCCGAGCCTGGTTGTAACTATGTTCTAGGACAATATTTGTCCTTTATGGCCCACTGGATAAATGTGGTTCCTGCCCATCTACACCAGAAACTTCCACCTCGCCCTCAGCCTCCACTGCAGGCACAATTCGGAGTGCTCCTCCAGCATACCACATGTGCAGGGCAAGGCGGTGTCACTCTGTTCTGCACCTAGTTATCCTCTGCGAACTGAGTCACACATGGGAGGAACTGCTCCACGCGCTCCATCAAGAAATTGAATTCTGGCTGTGTCCTTGCCTACTAAAAATCAGAACCATGGTCACTGACAACGGGAAGAACATTGTCTCTGCGCTACGTCAAGGAGGACTGAGCCATGTGCTCTGCATGACGCACTTGTTTAATCTGGTTGTAAAGTGGTTCCTGAAGTGTTTCACCCATCTGCAAGACATCCTGAAAATAGCCAGGAAACTGTGCATGCACTTCAGCCACTTTTACACTGCAAAGCATGCCATTCTTGAGCTGCAAAGGCAGAATAGTATTCCCCAACATCGCCTCATATGCAAAGTGTTTCAGCCGTTGGTACTCCGCCCTACAAATGTTGAACCTACTATATGAGCAGAGGAAGGCCATCAGCAATTTCTTGATGATGCAGACGGACAAGAGCACTCCCCTGTGTAACTTTGACGTTAGCCAGTGGCAGCTCATGCGTGACACCTGCCATTTGCTCAGGCCTTTTGAAGTAGGCCACTTTATTTGTCAGTCGCCAGGACTACTGAATGAAAAATGTCATTCCACTGCTTTAGGTCCTGGAACAGATGATGGTAAATCTGGCTGGCCAGGGGACAGGATACGTGGCACCTACATCTCACAGCCACCTGATCCCTGTGGGGGCTGAATTAGAGGAGGAGCACATTCACTCACAATCAATGTATGCATACATGGGTGGTTATTCAGCACAAGTGACAGGAGAGGAAGAACAGTAGGAGCTAGAGGGTGATGAGGAAGACCAGGCAGATGAACTCAACACATTGTGGCAGTGTGCATTGGAGATGGAGGCAGGGAGTCCCTACAAATCCCTTGCACAAATGGCCTGATGCATGCTCGGTTGCTTGCATAGTGACAGACGAATTGTCACAATTCAACAGAGGGATGACTTCTGGCTCTCCACCATGTTAGACCCTTGCTACTCGTCCAAAATGGGGGCCTCTTTTATATCCACTTAGAGGGAGGATAAACTGAACTACTATTGAGACATTCTATGTAGTCAGTGTGCCGCTGCCTATGTGCGCCATCGCCCATCCTCAGAAATTTTTTAACAGGGGAGGGGGGGGGCTCTCTGTGCTCATGTTCCACTGCCATGCCTGCTGGAGGGGGGTGGGGAGGCAGAAGCAGTACCAACTCCATGAGCAGAAACTTAAGTCTAGAGTCTCTGATGAGCACTTCTCTTCACCCGCTTAGTGAAGAAACCACCCACCAACAGCAGCAAGACATAGAGCAGAACCTGAACCAGCAAGTAGTGGCATACTTGGACTGCACCCTGCCATTCCACATGGAGGATCCCCTGAACTACTGAGCAGTAAAATTTGATTTGTGGCTGCAAACTGGCCGAGTTTGTCCTGGACAAGCTTTCCTGCGTGGCCAGTGGAGTGGCATAAGAGTGGGTGTTTAGTTCGGCGGGGGGCATAGTTACCCCAAAAAGAACTTGCCTTTCCACCCAAAATTTGGAGAGACTGACCTTTGTGAAGATGAATCAGGTCTGGATCATCCAGGATTTCCACACGCCAGTGCCAGTGCCTAGATCATTCTGGGTGTCAGACCCAAACTTTGACAAAGGTGACCCGTTTCTTCTGGCCACCTGCTTCAACCACTATTCCGATGCTGTCACCCCCCCTAATGCCCCACATCTGCTGCTATGTGCTCCTACTGCCACCCACCATCTTGTGCTGTTACTGACACTGCTTTTGCCACCCCCCCACCTCGCCACTTTGTGACTGGGCCACTGTGTTGACTCCTTATGCTGGTGCCACCTCACCACTCTGTGACTGGGTCACTGTGTTGAATTCTCATGCAGTTGCCACCTCACCACTCTATGATGAGGCTCTATTGTTCCTGTTTGGCCTTGTTGACATAACCATTTATTTTGCCCTTCTTCTGATCTGTCAGAAAGATGTACAGATCCTGTCTTTGGAGCAATCATAAGGCCTGTATCACATGGTCCCTATTTTGCATCAGGATTGGATTATGATTTGGAAGCCAAAAGCAGGAGTGGGTCCAAAACACAGAAGACATGCACATTTTCCATTCACTTATCATCTCTGTTTTGGATCCACTCCTGTTTTTTTGGCCTTAGCAATACTGATAGATTACTGACCAAATGCTGACCAAGTGAAGGAGTGTTCAAAATACAGGATCTGCTTTTTGGGGGTTGTTCTTATGACGGATGAGAAGAACGGCAAAATAAACAGTGACGTCAACACAAACAGCAGTAGGCTGACACCCTCTTCACTCTGTCAGGGGGACATTACTTGTCTCAGCCTGTAACAGAACAGGTTCTATAGAAATCTATGTGGAATCAGCAGACGACGGTGTAAAAGGAGTGCGCTCTTTTACTCTATAGTAGGATCTTGGGCCTCTGCACATTTCTTCATACCTGACGCTAACATTGTAAGGCTGAGATCACACACAGGAGATAGCTGTTCATTAACACAATTCATCACAAATAAGTTTGGATTGAATGAAATCTTTTTAATAAATTCGGCAAACTGTCCAAATCAAATTTTTGAGAAATTTGCTCATCTCTACTTATAACCTGACCCTGCTTCACACTTCTCCACAACTTCTTCCCTTACCTGTGTGTTCACTAACAAACATCTAAAGCCTTCACAGAACAGCTGGCGTTATAGTGAGAAGACATTACACAGAGGTGGACTCTATTTACTAGGTGACTTCTGAAGGCAATTGGTCACTGGATTTTATTTAGGGGAATCAGAATACAGGGGGCTGAATACAAATGCACGCCACAACTTCCAGATTTTTATTTATTAAACATTTTGATAACCGTGTATCATTTTCTTTTCGCTTCACACATACTTGCTACTTTATGTTGGTCTATCACATAAAATCCCAATAAAATACATTTAGGTTTGTCGGTGCAAACGGAAAAAAATTGCAAAAGATCAAGGGGTATGAATACTTTTTTAAGGCACTGTAATCACCTCCAGCGCCTAATCAGGACTTTTCTTGACTCCATGACTCAAGTGCCATAGAGATTTTTGGTCCTCTTGAGGTCTGAAGAATATGTGTAGATATGTGCATGTAGACATAGGCATCAGTGGGATGTATAATCTCTGCACCTCTTCTGGGAGTATCTGCAATATTTGGCAGTGGTTGGCAGGAACAGGGCTAACCACCCTGTTCCACCCCTACATACTGTTAGGAGGAGGAGTTCCAGAGTAGAGATGTGGAGGAAGGAAACATATGCTTGAGCTCCTCCTCCAAGAGCCTGATATGATTTTTCTGCAAGATCCTTGCTCCAGGAAGATTGACAAAGTCAAGATACAGCTTTCCCAAAATCCACAGCAGATAAATATAGCAGAATGACCAGCACGATTCAGCTTCACAGACCCTGCTACAGGTGAGGGAACACAGGTCAGACACCCACCACCAAGAATAACCACCAAGCCATACTAACTTCAAGCCTGCATCACAGAGTGGACAACTCTATCCACAAGTGCCATTAAATAGCCACCCAACCAGTCACCATACCTCCTCATCTGGTGCCAGAAACGGCACTTTGTACTTTATACTGCTGGATGCTAGCTATATTATGCACTAAGTAAAGAGAAACTTTAATACCTTTACTTCTGGCCTGATTCTTCAAACTACCATTCCACTGCACCTATTCCCAGGAAGGAGCAGCCTGAGGGAGGACACCATGACACAGCACCTCATCAGGGCCACTACCACTCCAATTGTGGCATAAAAAAGAGCAGGGCATAGATACACCTAATTTGTTAGGCGCATCTCACACCAGTGCAGGGAGATCAAAACTGGCCTTGGTAAATGTCCCTTATGGAGTCTATGTCACAACAATTCAGTAATGGTCTTCATGGTTGATGTAGTTCTAGGTTGTACTTCGCTGAGGAAGGTTCATTTCTCATAAAAGGCCAGAAAACAGATGAACAAATGGTTAAATTCTTCAGTTCTGTTGCTTAAAAATATTCTGTTTTCTTATTTTTCTGCTGTTGGCCTCAGTCTCCCTAATGACTATTCTCCACCTGGAGATGCAGCCTGTGCTGCTCACAGCCTGGATATAAAGGAGGAGAAGTTGATTCTCACCCATAGACATGAACCCTTGACGCCTCAGTGTCAGTAAGTTGATTTACTTTTTTCACTGATAAGAACCTGTGCAGAACACTATGGGGGTCATAACTTTACTGGTTGACCTCATTCCAGGCCAGTCCAGGCCTGGTGGGCTGATGTGGGTCACTTGACTGTTATTTCTCACCATAGAAGTGACCACCAATGAGCTCTTCAATGAGTGACTGTCCTGAGATGAGTGTTTTCTAGGTTCCTGAACCCTCTACAAGCTATAATATACTGTACCATACAATGCTCTATATTCCACTATTGCTTTGAGCTTTGTTAGTATAGCGTTCAGTGCACAGTATAAATGATGGAGATGTGTGAGACCTTTGTGTGCCAGCTGCAGATTTCATACGTACCACAGATTGATCACCTTTTAATCCATGGAGGGTGAGATGAATGATTAGATTGTTTTACTTCTTTTTTTTACAGTGCTCACTGTGTCGGAGAAACAGGGTGATCATTTTACAGTTTATGACATTTAGGAAACCAAATATGTATAATTGAAACATTTTCCCAATAGAGAAAGTATTCTTTCAGAGAAAATTTATGTTTTTGTATTAGTTTTTACCTGAGATCTTCTTTTTATTTATATTTTATTCATCTTTTTAGAAAAAATTTATTTCCACCATTGGACTTGGCCACATGGTCCTGTATTGCTGTGTTTTATGTCAGTGGTAAACCTATGTCAATGCAAGGTTTTAGTTTTTCCTTTTCAGTAAATTAGCAAAGATTTATAAATTTCTGTTTTCACTTTCTCTTAAGGGGTATC
Organism: Bufo gargarizans; assembly: GCF_014858855.1. Classification (NCBI taxonomy): domain Eukaryota; kingdom Metazoa; phylum Chordata; class Amphibia; order Anura; family Bufonidae; genus Bufo; species Bufo gargarizans. The sequence continues at coordinate 15,599,738 of NC_058082.1, read as the reverse complement.
AAGGGCAGAAGGATGGGAAAATAAAAAACTTGGTTTCTCGATGCTCTGTTGACAGATGTTTATGCTATACAGTTTGTGACCTCTCGCGGTTGAGATGTGAACTGGAGCCTGGTGAGGGTGTTACTTAGATATTGGACACATCTGTACTATATATACAGGATATGATGGAACTGAAAATCTATCATAGAAAATCTGATCTAGCTAATGTAATGTTGGTGGAGGCCCAGCTCTGCTCCTAAACATTCCTTGTTGATTTCCCTGTATTTAGGTCTGAATCTCGCCCCATGAAAAGCTCTGACTTCACTGAAATGGCCCATTTTAATCAGTTTAAATAATCTCAATTTTGAACATTAACCGTCTGCGAAGTGAGCCTAGATATCGGACTTTCAGGGAGTGATTATATTTATGCAGTCTGATTTAGTGGTTGTTTATTAGTGCTGTTCTCTATCATAGAGAACATCCTCCTCTGTAATTTCTATATTTCTATCTCCTGCCTCGCCCTGACAAAATGTTAATGTTTCCAATGTACGCTATATGGAATAAAAGTATTTCAATTGACCTATTAATCTTTGAATTTCATTGTTTCTTTCAGTCCATTGGCACCAGTGTATAAAATCCAGCCTCTAGCCGTGCAGTCTACCATTACTACAGTGTATAAAATCCAGCCTCTAGTCATGCCGTCTACTATTAGCACAGTGTATAACATCCGGCCTCTAGCCATGCAGTCTACCGTTACCACAGTGTATAACATCCAGCCTCTAGCCATGCAGTCTATAATTAGCACAGTGTATAACATCCAGCCTCTAGCCATACAGTCTGCCATTACCACAGTGTATAACATCCAGCCTCTAGCCATGCAGTCTACCATTACCACAGGTGTATAACATCCAGCCTCTAGCCATGCAGTCTACCATTACCACAGTGTATAACATCCTGTGGGAGGAGATGTGTTTCTTCCTCTGTGCTGCACTGTGAGAGGATCGAAAGCCTGACATCGTGTGCTGGGGGATACGCTGCACTTTCCCCAGGGGGTGGCGTGTTCTCCAGGTATGGATCCTTGAGCCCCTGACTGCCGCTGTTTATCTACACGTGCCAGCAGCCATATTGGAACCCTGCCTGCGGCAGGAAGACCCCCTGAGACTGGAGACTTACCTCCTGATTCTCCAGCATCAAGAAAACAGCGGCAATGTGACATTGGCGGCCAGTGGAAAGCCTCAGAGAACCCCGCAGCGTGCGGCTGCAAAGCCGCAGAGAGCACATAACAGCCCCGCTCAGATAGCTGGCAGGAGAGGAGCAGCAACCAGGAGCAGCAGAGATCCACTACAGGAATCCCTGTGTGACTCCAGCAATGAACCGGGTGGGGTCAGGAGAGGTCCTGAGAGGAAAACAAGCCTAGGATCCTCTCGGAACTCCTCTTCAGAGCAGATAACTCTGCACCCGGGAAAGCTGGATGGGAAAGAAAGGCCGGCTGCTGAGCAGGCAGTGGGTGAACAGAGAGCAGAGCCATCGGGTCAGGTTGCTGAACAAGCAGCCTGTGAAGTCTCTGGACCAAGAAAAGCTGCAGGAATGGAGCCTGGAACCCCAGAGGGTGAGGTATGTGAAGCTGGGAGTAGTGTTTCTGTGCCTCAGCCCAGAGGGGGGCTTCAGGTGTAACTAGCAGTGACTTAGCTCCTGGTGTTGTTGCTTATGTTTCTGGTTCTTCTCCTGGTATCTCCTCTGGTGTACAAGCTGGAGAGGCCAGGAGGCCCCACTGAAACCCCCTCATTATACTCATGCAGGGTGGCGTATTTTCTAAACCAGTATGAGGAGGTAAAGAAGCAATTAAAACGACTTAAATTGGAGTATAAGAATGTGAAAGTTCAGCACAACATGTTACCAAGAAGTAAAAGAGCGGTCTTCTCCTCCAGGCTGGAGAAGCTGGAGGAGGAGATTGAGACTTTGGAGGAAAACAGGGCCTCTATAGTGAAAAATGGAGGGCTGTTTATGGAAAAATTCAAAAATGACGGTTTGAAAGCATGTCTGGCTCCAGTCCGTCAGGGCTGCGGTCTGGAAGCCAGAGGAAGGTGAAGGAGTTGGCGGTGGAATCAGAGGTGGACTCATTACCGGCTGGCCAAGGGGACCCCTCTGAACCAGTTATGTCATCCTCTGGGAATGAATGCAGGTCTGGGGGGAGACTAATGGTGGAGATCAGACAGCTGGAATCCCCAGTGGGCAAATTGTATTTCGGTGACGAGGAGGTCCCGGAAGATGAGGTGGTAAGAGAAAAGAAAAAGAAGATCATAAAAGAAGAAGTATTACGTTTTGTGCCTTCTGAACCCATTGCTGAGCCCAGCCTGGTTCCTGTAGTGGAATCGGGCTAAACAGCACGGGAGAATGAATCTGAGATGGTGGCAGCAGGTGTCCCCCTTTCCTGCAGTGGAAGGGAGAACACAGGAGCAGATAGGGTTGAAACCCCTAACAGTGTTGCGGACAAGGTGAAGGATGGAATGGTTGCGGACAAGGCTCAGGAAAAGAGAGTTGAAAGGGCCAGAGCAAAATCTGGAAGGTTTATAAAGAATCCAGTAATAAAACCATTAAAGTCTGTGGAGGTTGCAGATGCTGAATTTAAAGAATCTTCAGGGACTGTGCGGGCTGCAGAGACAGTTCCTGAAATGGGGGGCCCTTCAAACCCTGCCCCCAATGATGCCAGTACTTCTCTAGGGAACCAGACCAGTCTGAGGGAAGTGAAGAGCGATGAGATTGCAAGCAAGGTAAAAGATGTTGCAAGTGGTAACTTAGGAGGAGACGCAAATGAGAGTATGAATGAGAGTATGAATGAGAACATTGTTACAAATAAGGATGTAAATAGTGAAATGAATGGCGAGGCAAATGAAGATATAACTGGTGAGAGTATGAATGAGGAATTCGTAGCTGCTTATGCAGCAGATACGGAAGTCGAGGAGGAAAGGGCTGAGGAAGAGGTTGACGGGAGGAGGCAGGTTGCAAGGGAAGCAGAGGATTGTGTAAGTCCAAATAGGAGATCATATGCTAGTGTGGCTGCAGGTGACTCTTTGCCCAGGGAATCAGGTAATGGTAACTTACAACGGCGCCTCTTGGAGGCTTTGAGGAAGGGGAAAGAGACTTCCATGCAGGTGGAGGGCGAACCAGTTAACCTGTCTTTTTGGACAGAGAGACATGGTCTGAGACCGTTTGGTCTCTCCCTACATCCGGGGGGAGCCGTAGGAATGTGGCCCGTCTCTCTTGGAGGAGTGAAGAAGCAACGCCTTCTAGGAAAGACATTGTAGAGCTTCTCCTGGGGATGGGCTTAGTGGCAAATGACAGATTTGCCCTATTCCATCCCTACGGCACCAATGTTAGTTTTGTTAGACCAGAGGGGCTTGAGCTCTTCTGGTCTAAATATGAACTGGCAAAAAACACCCCGGTCTGGCGGGGATTTTCTGTCCAGGCTATAACCCGCCAGACGATGGTCAAGAAAGTTATGGTATTAACCTTTAACCAATCACTTTCTAGCGTGGACATTATGACATGGCTCAGTCGTTATGGCGAGGTTGGACAATTCCCCGCCAAAGTTTTGGATGATCACGGCATCTGGTCAGGTGCCTGGACCTTCAGCGTAAAGCTGAGGGTTGCTTTTTTGAGTAGAGATAGAATTATGGTTTTCTATCAGGGACAGCCGAAGGTCTGCTATAGGTGTGGTAGTCCCACCCACTTTAGCGCACAATGCGACGTTCGCAAGTGTGCAAAGTGTGGGGACATTGGCCATCTTGCCGCATCCTGTAGGCGGATTCGGTGTAACCTGTGCGGGGACCTGGGTCATCCCTTCAGTCGTTGTCCACTTGCCTTTTCCAACAAGGCTCAGGGCCGGGCCCGGACTCAAGCGGATGCTAGCCATGAAGCTGGGTCTGTTGTTGAAGAAGGGCCTGCTGCCGGGACTGGGCCGGTTGGTGAAGGGACGAGTACCGGTGATACCAGCACTGGAAGAAGCAGACAGGGTACAGTTAAGAACTTAAGGCCTTCCAAGTTTAAACGGCAAGAAAAACGCCGTAAAGATAGGGAGCAGGCGGCAGCTGGTCCCTTAGTTGATCCTCTGGCAGGCCTTTTAGCTGGGGATCCAGGTTGTAGCGACCCAGGGTACAGCGATGAGGAGGGAGGACCTGGGGTTCAGCCTGAGGAAGCCAACTCCTCTGCTACATCCGCATCCTCATACGGCGAAAGCATGGATGAGGATTACAGGATGAGGTTGAGGGATAGGAGGAACAAACGGAGCATAAGGAAAAAGAAAGGAGAGGGTCGCAAGCCCTCTCTGGAGTGGGATTCATCTATCCCACTCATCTATCCCACTCACCCTTGACCAGATGCCAGAGGAAGGATTAGTCGGGGCCCCTCCTGTGGATCTCTCCAACCGGTATCAAGTCCTTGACGAGGATCCCCCAACTCCAGTTGGGGAGGAGGAGGATGTGGTACCGGAGGGCGCAAAGGCCTCCTCACAGGTTGCCGGGCCCTGCCCTCCTTCTTCTGGAGGGGGGGCTAAGCTTGATTCCGTGGGAAAACAGAACGGTATGGATGTATCAGTGTGTCTGAAAAGGCAAAAGGAAAATGAAGGACCAGGAGATAATGATGAGGAGGCTGGTGGTGGAGGGGGAAAAAAGAAAGCTATCCAACTCGATCATGTATGATGGCAGAACTCACCCTGTTGACGCTAGCAAGTATTATTGTTGCTAGCATTAAGTCAGACGTGGCCCGTTTTATAGCCTTTAATTTTTTTCAGCCGTATTGATGCTAATATTTTATTTTTGCAAGAGACCTGGTTAACAAGTGTTGAGTTGCTGGCGAAAACCAAGCAGGAATGGCGGCTCGGTCCGTCATTCTGGTCTCTTGCGGCCGAGCCACGTAGCGGGGTGGCGGTCCTTTTTAAAACCGCCGAAAGAGTAGAATGCAGGAGGATTATCGAGTTGGAAATGGGAAGGTGCCTGATTCTAGATATCCTCATGGGAAGACAAGAATTAAGATTAATCAACATCTATGGACCACAAAGTAGGTGGGACCGTAAATATCTTCTTATGAGGATTAAGTCTTTTCTTTTTACCAGCCGACAAGTGATCTTTGGAGAAGACTTTAACAATGTGACTAGAGCCTGTGATAGGGGGGTCTCCAGAGGTGGGCTGGATACTGATGGCGTCGTCTTGAGTAGAATAGTTGAGGAAGCTCGCCTGGTGGATGCTCATTTACGGCACAAACCGGATCACGTGGATTTCACCTTTTATCAGGGAAATCGTAGGTCTAGAATAGATTTGTTTTAATTGAAGGAGGAGGCTGTTTTTTCGGCTTTACAAGCTGAGGAAGTGGAATTCTCCGATCACTGTTTAATTAGTTTCTCTCTGAATGTTACAGAGACTCCCCGCATGGGAAATGGAATATGGAAGTTTTATTTGTCTCTCCTGGAAGAAGCGATGGTAAGACAATCCTTTGAGGATTTCCTTCAGAGCCAGGAACCTTTGGTGGACATGTGCAACAGTAAGTCGGAGTGGTGGGAGAGGTTTAAAAAAAAGACGGCCAGGTTTTTCCGAAAGCTCTCTAACCTCAGGAGCTGGGACAGATACCGTCTGTACCAGAAACTGAGGAAGAAACTTGAAAGACTTGTGTCGACAGGAGATAGCCGCGAGGATATCTCTCGTGTAAAATCCTTGCTCAAGAGGTGTCAGTATGATAGGTACGCCTCTTTGGTTGCCGAGAGGGATTTCGGGAAATACCGCTCGCCCGACCCTTACGGGAACTGTAAGATGGCAGTAAGAAGTAAACTAGTGATGGGCCTGATTGACAGTACAGGCTCCCTGAATAGGTCCAAATCAGGGATCCTGGAGGTCGTCAGGTCCTTCTACTCTCACCTCTTGGGTAGGAAAGAACTAAATCGGGACAGTCTTTCAGCTTTCTTGGCTGGGGCGTTTCCCAGGGAGGGAATGGACCCCTCTCTTGATATTTTGACAGAACCTATCGGGGAAGAGGAAGTGAGACTGGACATTGAGGGGCTTAGGCCCAAAAAATCGCCAGGTCCGGATGGCTTAACATCCGAGTGGTATAAGACTTTTAGGCAACAATTAGTTCCTCTCTTGACCGAGGTCTATAATGAGTGTCTTTTCTCGGGGAAAGTCCGCCCTGATTCTTCTAACAAAGGGTAGGGATCCATCCCGCATTGAGAATTGGAAACCCATATTGCTTCTCAATGTGGACAGAAAGATTTTGACAAATATACTCTTCTGAAGACTGGTGAAATTTGCGCCGAAGCTCCTTTCGGGGTCCCAGCATTTTTTAGTTCCCGGGCGGAGCGCTTTTAGCACCGTTCTCAGTGTCCGGGAGGCCGTGGAATGGGGCAGGGCAGGTCTTTGGAAGGCGCTTTTGTTATCCCTGGATCAGGCTTAGGCTTTTGACCGAGTGAATCACGAATACCTGTGGTCTGTCCTCTTGTGGTATGGTCTACCCGGGAGGTTTGTAGATTGGCTAAAAACCTTGTACAAAGGGGCCGAGAGTTTCCCGTTGGTTAATGGTTGGCTGGGTCGTCCATAGTTTCCCGTTGGTTAATGGTTGGCTGGGTCGTCCTTTTGGAAGAGGAGGTGGGATGGGTGATGTCGGAGGTGAATCGCTATTCGGAAGTTTCCGGGTCCCAGATTAACCGGGACAAATGTGAGACTCTCTGGCTAGGGGAAGGGGATCCTGCCTTCGATCTCCAGGGCACTCTTCCAGAACCCCAGAAATCAGTAAAGATCTTAGGCATCAACTTTGGCCAAGATGAGGATTATCATCAACAAAATTGGGAGGGTAGACTGAAAGATGTCGCCCAAATGGTGGACCGCTGGAAGGGGTGGTCTTTATCCCTCAGGGAAAGGGTGCAAAGCTTACCTGATTCCTGTGCTTTTATATCTGAGCAGTGTCTGTGTCTTGCCGGGCTCTCTCTGGGCAACGGTCTACAGCCTCTTTTTCCAGATGTTATGGGGAAATAGGCTGAACCTAATCAGGAGAGAGGTGACTTACCGAACATCAGGGGCGTTGCTAGGGTCTCAAAAGATCCGGGGCACAAGCCCCAATAAATATCCCCCCCCCCCGCACTATGCTGTGCTTGCTATACAGCGGCACTTACCTGTCACATCCAGGGCCTCCAGGGGACGTCTCCTCTCTGTCATCATCTTCTCCACTTGGTCTGGACAACTTCTCTCAGCCGCCTCGTCTCTGCAGAGTGTGACAGCACAGACATCTTAGCTTCCTCACATTCTATCATTATCCCCCAACTGTAGTCCCCACAGTGTTATCCTGCTGCTTGCTATGCCAAAACCTCAACCCCCCCCATACCCCCAAATACTATCCTAAAGAAACATTACTGCCCACCATAGTAATTGTACTCCTCATAGTCCCACCAATAGTAATTCCCTTCTAGAATGCCCTCGTTAGTAAGACTGCCCCAACCGTGATAATGCTCCTCAACAATGCCCCCATTATTAGAAGAGCCCTCCCATATTAATAATACCCTCACAGATTCCCCAGTAGAAATAAGGCCCCCTATTGTTCCCCCAGTGGTGATAAAGCTCCCTACAGACCCCTCAGTAGTAATAAGACCCCCAAAGTGCGCTTAGTAGAAATAAGGCGGATCTATAAGACCCTCCTATAGAGCCCCCAGCAGCCTATAATGTCCCCTGGATCTGCAGTGCCCCCTGCAGTAATAATCCCCCCTCCACCATACAGTCCCATGTAAATAACATCACCTCCTCCCCAGCCGCCTCCAACACACAATCCCATGTAAACATCACCCCCTAAGGCTACTTTCACACTTGCGTTCGTGCAGATCTGTCCTGTACTTGTACAGGACGGATCCGCACCGATATAATACAAACGAATGCATCCGTTCAGGACCGATCCGTTTGTATTAGATTTGAATTTCTAAGTCCCAATACGGATCTGTCCTGACTTACATTGAAAGTCAATGGGGGACGGATCCGTTTACAATTGCACCATTTTGTGTCAATGCAAAGAGATCCGTCCCCATTGACTTACATTGTAAGTCAGGACGGATCCGTTTGGCTCCGCAAGGACATGCGGACACAAAAACACTGCTTGCAGCATTTTGGGGTCCGCCTCCAAAATGGAACGGGGGGCCGTACTAAGCCGAACGAATGCATTCTGAATGGATCCGCATCCATTTAGAATGCATTGGGGTTAAACTGATGCATTTGGGGCTGTTTGTGAGAGACCTGAAACGGATCTCACAAGCGGATCACCAAACGCAAGTATGAACGTAGCCTAAACCAGTGTTTCCCAACCAGTGTGCCTCCAGCTGTTGCAAAACCGCAACTCCCAGCATGCCCACACAGCCAAAGGCTGTCCAGGCATGCTGGGAGTTGTAGTTTTGCAACAGCTGGAGGCACACTGGTTGGGAAACACGGGCCTAAACATTAAGTCCCATGTACATAAACATCATTCCCCCCCACCATCCACTTTCCACATACAGTCCCATGTAAATAACATCACTCCCTCCCCCAGCGACCTCAAGCACACAGTTCCATGTCAATAACATCCCTCCCTTCAGCCCTAACATACATCCCAGTTAAATAACTACAACTCCCAGCATTGCTCTGCCTCTCCCTTCACTTACCTCTCCTGTACAGACATCAGCATTGGGCTCCTCCTCTTCACTTCGGTCCAGTCCTGCACTGGTCAAATGATGGTGACATCATCCAGGTCATCCTATCACAGCCTGTTTTGCTGATCACATGACCTGTGATGTCACCAAAGGTCCTTCACCTCTTCCCAGTGTAAGATTCAATTGTATTGCCGTTCTGTGTACAGCAATACAGTTGTATCTGGCAGGCAGGCAGGACATTCGGGCCTGGGACAAAAAATCCGGGGCCCAGGCCCCGAATGTTTTAACCTAGCGACGCCCCTGCCGCACATGGAGACTAGGTGGTTTGGATATGGTCAACCCAGTGGTATTTTTAACAAATACCTTCTTGAAAATAAACATTGCAAACCTCTGGAAAGAGAGGGCTCCTTTGTGGGTAATTTCCTGTAGGGAATGGTTCCGGCCCTTCTTCCAGAAATGGGAGACAGGAGGGCATGTGAAAGACCTGCGTGCGTCACATGGACATCTCCCGGCTTACGTTGCTCTGGTTCTGAAGGTCATAAGGCGGTGGGGCCTGAGAAGGACTGAGATAGAGACCATGTCATGGTCATGTCTTCTTTCTTCCAGGCGCCGCTGGCCTTGAAGGATTGCCCAAGTCAGGATCTGGAGGGTGGGCTATTTTTGCTCAATTCAGAAAGGATCCCTAAGAAGGTTTGGGATGTGCTGCTTTCATGGAAAGCTATATTTAAGGGATAATATGAAGTGCAGGAACTCCAAGGAAAGGGGTTGTCCCCGGGAGGAGTGTGGGGGCGTGCTAGAAATCATGGACCATTTCCTGCTTCACTGTCCTTTTAATATTGAGGTGTACAAAAGGGTGGGGGCTTCCATCGGTTGGCCCAGGCTGGCCGCCTTGTCTTATGCGGAATGGGCCTATGGCGCATTCAAAGACCTTGGTGGGAGGGACCGTCGCACTTGATTTTTAGTTAGTGCAGTGGTTAGGCATCACATCTGGTGTGCACGGTGTCTAGTGTCGACGAGTTGTAAAATCCTCCCAGTGGAAACGGAACATAGGAATATTATGGGTGACCTGGTGAAGGTGCGCTCTCTGGAGTATGAAAAGTGGGGGGACCCCAATGCCTCTCGCCTGTGGATGACCTTTTGTTTTGGTGTTCCCTGACTGAGTAATAGTCCTTGTCCTGGTGGTGGGCTGATCTAGAAGATACAGTTATAATTTTGTTTTGTTTTGTATAAGAATAGGATGAAAAGGCTTACGGGCTACTGAACCATAGCCGACAAGTTGTGGGAAGTGTTCGGTGTTGTAGATTTTGGAAAGTAGTTAATTTGTACTGTATTATATCATATTATATAATTTATATTATGTTGTAATAATATGTTGTATTATATTAGTAGAGGTGTAGTGGGGCTAAGTTAGGTTGGGAGGGAGGGTGTGGGGGGAGGAGGGGGGATATATGTATATATGTGAATATAAGGGGGGGATATATAAAAAAAAATTAAATAAAAGGAAAATATATAAAAAAAAAATATATAAAAAAATAAAATTTGTGTGTGATACAAATTGGTCGACCCCAGTCAAACTGGGGATGAACTTACGGACTGACAGAGCTCAGGGTTTTCTTTTCCCTTTGAACTTTGAGGGTGATCAGTTTGTCTTTTTAATAGTTAGTATTTAAGTTAAGGTTTCTGCTTGTGTTTTGTATATTTGTTTTTTATATACGGCTGGCATATAATTATTACATTTGTATATATGTTTGTATATATGTTTTGTATAAATGGATTTTAGATAAGCAGGCAAGCATTTTAATATGTAAATAGGTAAAATAGGGGGTTTTGGGGTGGAAGACTGGTCGGGTAAGGGAATAGTATTTTTGCTAGACTGTGTTATGTCACTTGTTTGGTTTATTGCTATGTTTGGATAAGTTTTTCATAATGTAAATTACTTATTTATATTTTAATAAAAAAGTCCAGCCTCTAGCCGTGCAGTCTGCTATTACCACAGTGTATAACATCCAGCCTCTAGCCGTGCAGTCTACCATTACCACAGTGTATAACATCCAGCCTCTAGCCGTGCAGTCTACCATTACTACAGTGTATAACATCCAGCCTCTAGCCATGCAGTCTGCCATTACCACAGTGTATAACATCCAGCCTCTAGCCATGCAGTCTGCCATTACCACAGTGTATAACATCCAGCCTCTAGCCATGCAGTCTACCATTACCACAGTGTATAACATCCAGCCTCTAGCCATGCAGTCTGCCATTACCACAGTGTATAACATCCAGCCTCTAGCCATGCAGTCTGCCATTACCACAGTGTATAACATCCAGCCTCTAGCCATGCAGTCTACCATTACCACAGTGTATAACATCCAGCCTCTAGCCATGCAGTCTGCCATTACCACAGTGTATAACATCCAGCCTCTAGCCATGCAGTCTGCCATTACCACAGTTGTACAACATCCAGCCTCTAGACATGCAGTCTACCATTACCACGGAGTATAACATCTAGCCAAAAGCCACAGGCTACTGTTTGACTCTTTCTTTGATATGTGATTTGCCATGTGCTGTGCCTTTAAGCCGCTGTGAGACATCAGCTAGAAAATGCTAAACATATATACAGTACTGTGAGTGAGATACCCTGTAAGTTTTTACACCAAGGCAAGAATGTATAGTGATGACATCATGTGCAGACTGTGGCAATTTATTGACACTGTGGAAGTCATATACAGTGGGATGCGAAAGTTTGGGCAACCTTGTTAATCGTCATGATTTTCCTGTATAAATCGTTGGTTGTTACGATACAATATGTTAGTTAAATCTATCATATCGGAGACACACACAGTGATATCTGAGAAGTGAAATGAAGTTTATTGGATTTACAGAAAGTGCTATAATTGTTTAAACAAAATTCGGCATGTGCATAAATTTGGGCACCACAAAAAAGAAATGAATTCAATATTTAGTAGATCCTCCTTTTGCAGAAATTACAGCCTCTAAACGCTTCCTGTAGGTTCCAATGAGAGTCTGGATTCAGATTGAAGGTATTTTGGACCATTCCTCTTTACAAAACATCTTTAGTTCATTCAGGTTTGATGGCTTCCGAGCTCTTTAGGTCACACCACAGATTTTCCATTATATTCAGGTCTGGGGACTGAGATGGCCATTCCAGAACGTTGTACTTGTTCTTCTGCATAAATGCCTTAGTAGATTTTGAGCAGTGTTTAGGGTCGTTGTCTTGTTGAAAGATCCAGCCCCGGCGCAGCTTCAGCTTTGTCACTGATTCCTGGACATTGGTCTCCAGAATCTGCTGATACTGAGTGGAATCCATGCGTCCCTCAACTTTGACAAGATTCCCAGTCCCTGCACTGGCCACACAGCCCCACAGCATGATGGAACCACCACCATATGTTACTCTAGGTAGCAGGTGTTTTTCTTGGAATGCTGTGTTCTTTTTCCTCCATGCATAACGCCCCTTGTTATGGCCAAATAACTACATTTTAGTTCCATCAGTCCACAGCACCTTATTCCAAAATGCAGCTGGCTTGTCCAAATGCGCTTTAGCCCACCTCAAGCGGCACTTTTTGTGCTGTGGGCGGAAAAAAGGCTTCCTCTGCATCACTCTCGCTTACAGCATCTCTTTGTGTAAAGTGCGCCGAATGGTTGAACGATGCACAGTGACTCCATCTGCAGCAAGATGATGTTGTAGGTCTTTGGTGCTGGGCTGTGGGTTGACTCTGACTGTTCTCACCATTTGTCGCTTCTGTCTATCCGAGATTTTTCTTGGTCGGCCACTTCGAGCCTTAACTTGAGCTGAGCCTGTGGTCTTCCATCTCCTCAATATGTTCCTAACTGTGGAAACAGACGTTGGAAATCTCTGAGACGGCTTTCTGTATCCTTCCCCTAAACCATGATGGTGAACAATCTGTGTCTTCAGGTCATTGGAGAGTTGTTTGGAGACCCCCATGTTGCTACTCTTCAGAGAAAATTAAAGAGGAGGGAAACTTACAATTGACCCCCTTAAATACTCTTTCTCATAATTGTATTCACCTGTGTATGTAGGTCAGGGGTCGCTGAGCTTACCAAGCCAATTTGAGTTCCAATAATTTGTTCTAAAAGTTTTGGAATCAATAAAATGACAACAGGGACCACATGTCTGCACCGGCCTGATTGTGTGTAAACAATTATAGCACTTACTGTAAATCCAATAAACTTCATTTCACTTCTCAAATATCACTGTGTGGGTCTCCTGTATGATAGATTTAACTGACACTTTTTATCGTAACAACCAACGATTTATACAGGAAAGTCATGACGATTAACAAGGTTGCCCAAACTTTCGAATCCCACTGTACCTTCAGTAGCAAGTAATCAGGGGCAAACTATCCATAGACCCTACAGGAAAATTTCCTGGTGGGCTGATGCCTAGAGAGTGCCTAAGACCTCTTCATGGCTGGTGGTTGGTTACATAGCGATTTGATGCTCTCAGCATTATATAATGCTAGGAACATCTGGTACTTATAGTATGTGACTGGCTGGAAGGAGAAATTGCTACTGCAGGGGCAGCAGTATTTTGAGCTGCACTGTATTTTTGGTTCTGCTGTTGCAGTATGTTGTGCTGCACTACAGCATTGCTGGCCCCATCTACTTATTTTGGCCTGGCGCACTTATATTTGCTATGTCTTCTGCCAACTTGGACCCACCTACAACATGGAACCACTGTTATTCCCATCTGCCCCTCCTCCAGTGTGCATCACGCATGTCTCTGAGATCATTCAGGAATGTGTTCTTATCAGCACAATGGGGGATGGGTACTATCTCTAATTTACTACATTACAATTGCAATACCCCGGAGTGGTATTACCATTTCTGCACTAACCTACTGTGTCTAATGGTTAACATAAATGCCATCTGTGTATTTATTTCCATGTCCTTTACATAGTGCATTTATAATCTTGCTATGTAACTGTTATGTTCATGTACTGTGCCTGGTTTTCCAGCAGGTGGCAGCATGTGTGGCAAAGCTATTCTTAGATAGAATGTAACTCAACAACCTATTCCCCCTCCCCCTTTGGGCAGAAGTGATCTAGTCCTGCTTCCTACCAAAGAGAAGGGTTACAGTTCGAGTTGATTCCAGTTTTAGACTCCATAGTGGAGCTGAGAAGACCTAAAAAAAGTAGCAGCATGGGGAAAGTGTTCTCGGGGTGCAGCAGGAGTCTCTCCAAAGGGAAGTAACTCATAGCACTCAGACTCCTCGCCAATTTATTTACGTGTGTCAGGAGAGGGACAATATCCTAATCCAGGGAAACCAGGACCAACCAAATGTCAGTAACCAGACCCAAGCCGAGTTTAGCATAGCAGAGAGAGAAAGCAGAGTTATCAAGAGTGCCTGCAAGTGGAGGGGTAACGTACTCTGCCCTATGGGGCTTATGTGAAGTCATTTGATACGGACATTTACATTCTATCTGCACGCCACATTGGACGAACTTATGCGGCCATAGACTTGATCTATATTGTGTATTGCAGCCCTATACGGATTCGATTTGCATGCTACATCAGGCGAACATATGTGGTCATAGACCCAACCTAAAGTGTTTGCTGATATTGCAGTCCTATATGGATATATTATGTGGACATTCGATTGTGTGGCCACCATTTCAGCATTTTCCAGCAGTATGTCATTTGATAAGTGTGTATGTTTTTAGACTTATGTGTGTAGGTTTTTAGCCTTTTAGGTCACTATTTTAAGTAATAAATTGGGATAACTGATATCCTGCCTTAAATGTTCTCTGGTATTTGAGTTCCCTCCAGTTACTGTACTTCCTTGCATTTTGAACCGGATTTGGGTGAATCCGTGGAGTGAGCACCGGGTCCTTGAGGAGAGGGAGGGTGAGCCGCTGTTTACGATTACATTTGGTGCCTGCCAGTTTATGCCAAAGCCTGCTGGAACCAAGATCTGGACTCAATATTTATTCTGCAACTCCACTTCCACCATTTCTATCCCTTTTATTGCTTCCGAGCCTAACCATGGGGATCAACAGTATCCAGGTAGGAGCATCGTGACACATAGAGACTATTAAGTTCGCACCACACCACTCGGCATTCCTACGGGACACGATCGGCCCTGGGGGCGCGGCACGTTGCACAAGAAAAACGTTATTATACAGAGTATTAAACGTAATATAAAAGAGGACAGAATTAAAGGGGACATAACCAATTAGTACTTGAAAATACCCTTATAATACAGTATAGGTATTCACTGATGGGCATAGTGAGTTCATAGAACTTTTTATTTTTTGTCAAAAGTTAGCGGAAAATGATGATTTATTTTTTATTTAATTTTTTTCTTACAAAGTCTCATGTTCCACTAACTTGTGACAAAAAACAAAAAATTCTAGGAACTCGCCATGCCCCTCACGGAATAACCTGAGGTGTCTTCTTTCCAAAATGGGGTCACTTGTGGGGTAGTTATACTGCCCTGGCATTTTAGGGGCCCATATGCGTGAGAAGTAGTTTGCAATCAAAATCTGTAAAAAATGACCGGTGAAATCCGAAAGGTGCACTTTGGAATGTGGGTCCCTTTGCCCACCTAGGCTGCAAAAAAGTGTCACACCTCTGGTATCGCCGTACTCGGGAGAAGTTGGGGAATGTGTTTTGGGGTGTCATTTTACATATACCCATGCTGGGTGAGAGAAATATCTTGGTCAAATGCCAACTTTGTATAAAAAAAATGGGAAATGTTGTCTTTTGCCAAGATATTTCTCTCACCCAGCATGGGTATATGTAAAATGACACCCCAAAACACATTCCCCAACTTCTCCCGAGTACGGCGACACCAGATGTGTGACACTTTTTTGCAGCCTAGGTGGGCAAAGGGGCACACATTCCAAAGAGCACCTTTCGGATTTCACCGGTCATTTTTTACAGATTTTGATTGCAAACTACTTCTCACGCATATTGGCCCCTAAAATGCCAGGGCAGTATAACTACCCCACAAGTGTGCCCATTTTGGAAAGAAGACACCCCAGGGTATTCCGTGAGGGGCATGGCAAGTTCCTAGAATTTTTAATTTTTTGTCACAAGTTAGTGGAATATGAGACTTTGTAAGAAAAAAAAATCAAAAAAAAAATCATCATTTTCCGCTAACTTGTGACAAAAAATAAAAAATTCTAGGAACTCGCCATGCCCCTCACAGAATACCTTGGGGTGTCTTCTTTCCAAAATGGGGTCACTTGTGGGGTAGTTATACTGCCCTGGCATTCTAGGGGCCCTAATGTGTGCGAAGTAGTTTGAAATCAAAATGTGTAAAAAATGACCTGTAAAATCCTAAAGGTGCTCTTTGGAATGTGTGCCCCTTTGCCCACCTAGGCGGCAAAAAATTGTCACACATGTGGTATCGCCGTACTCAGGAGAAGTTGGGGAATGTGTTTTGGGGTGTCATTTTACATATACCCATGCTGGGTGAGAGAATTATCTTGGCAAAAGACAACTTTTCCCATTTTTTTATACAAAGTTGGCATTTGACCAAGATATCTATCTCACCCAGCATGGGTATATGTAAAATGACACCCCAAAACACATTTCCCAACTTCTCCTGAGTACGGCGATACCACATATGTGACACTTTTTTGCAGCCTAGATGCGCAAAGCGGCCCAAATTCCTTTTAGGAGGGCATTTTTAGAAATTTGGATCCCAGATTCTCACGCTTTCGGGCCCCTAAAATGCCAAGGCAGTTTAAACACCCCACATGTGACCCCATTTTGGAAAGAAGACACCCCAAGGTATTCAATGAGGGGCATGGCGAGTTCATAGAATTTTTTATTTTTTTGGCACAAGTTAGCGGAAATTGTTTTTTTTGTTTTTTTTTCTCACAAAGTCTCCCTTTCCGCTAACTTAAGACAACAATTTCAATCTTTCATGACTCAATATGCCCCTCACGGAATACCTTGGGGTGTCTTCTTTCCGAAATGGGGTCACATGTGGGGTATTTATACTGCCCTGGCATTTTAGGGGCCCTAAAGCTTGAGAAGAAGTCTGGAATATAAATGTCTAAAAAAATGTACGCATTTGGATTCCGTGAGGGGTATGGCGAGTTCATGGGAGATTTTATTTTTTGACACAAGTTAGTGGAATATGAGACTTTGTAAGAAACAAAAAACAACAAAAAAAAACAAAACAATTTCCGCTAACTTGGGCCAAAAAAAATTCTGAATGGAGCCTTACAGGGGGGGTAATCAATGACAAGGGGGTGAACACCCATATAGACTCCCTGATCACCCCCTTGTCATTGATCACCCCCCTGTCATTGATCACTCCCCTGTAAGGCTCCATTCAGACGTCCGTATGATTTTTACGGATCCACGGATACATGGATCGGATCCGCAAAACACATACGGACGTCTGAATGGAGCCTTACAGGGGGGTGATCTATGACAGGGAGGTGATCACCCACATAGATTCCCTGATCACCCCCCTGTCATTGATCACCCCCCTGTCATTGATCACCCCCCCTGTAAGGCTCCATTCAGACGTCCGTATGTGTTTTGCGGATCCGATCCATGTATCCGTGGATCCGTAAAAATCATACGGACGTCTGAATGGAGCCTTACAGAGGGGGTGATCAATGACAGGGGGGTGATCAGGGAATCTATATGGATGATCACCCCTCTGTCATTGATCACCCCCCTGTAAGGCTCCATTTAGACGTCCGTATGTGTTTTGCGGATCCGATCCATGTATCCGTGGATCCGTAAAAATCATACGGACGTCTGAATGGAGCCTTACAGGGGGGTGATTAATGACAGGGGGGTGATCAGGGAATCTATATGGGTGATCACCTCTCTGTCATTGATCACACCCCTGTAAGGCTCCATTTAGACGTCCGTATGTGTTTTGCGGATCCGATCCATGTATCCGTGGATCCGTAAAAATCATACGGACGTCTGAATGGAGCCTTACAGGGGGATGATTAATGACAGGGGGGTGATCAGGGAATCTATATGGGTGATCACCTCTCTGTCATTGATCACCCCCCTGTAAGGCTCCATTTAGACGTCCGTATGTGTTTTGCGGATCCGATCCATGTATCCGTGGATCCGTAAAAATCATACGGACGTCTGAATGGAGCCTTACAGGGGGGTGATCAGGGAATCTATATGGGTGATCACCTCCCTGTCATTGATCACCCCCCCCCCCCGTAAGGCTCCATTCAGACGTCCGTACGTGTTTTGCGGATCCGATCCATGTATCCGTGGATCCGTAAAAATCATACGGACGTCTGAATGGAGCCTTACAGGGGGGTGATCAATGACAGGGGGGTGATCAATGACAGGGGGGTGATCACGGAATCTATATGGGTGATCACCCCCCTGTCATTGATCACCCCCCTGTAAGGCTCCATTCAGACGTCCGCATGATTTTTACGGATCCACGGATACATGGATCGGATCCGCAAAACACGTACGGACGTCTGAGTGGAGCCTTACAGGGGGGTGATCAATGACAGGGGGGTGATCAGGAAGTCTATATGGGGTGATCACCCGCCTGTCATTGATCACCCCCCTGTAAGGCTCCATTCAGACGTCCGTATGTGTTTTGCGGATCCGATCCATGTATCCGTGGATCCGTAAAAAACATACGGACGTCTGAATGGAGCCTTACAGGGGGGTGATCAATG
This sequence comes from Bufo gargarizans, assembly GCF_014858855.1. Classification (NCBI taxonomy): domain Eukaryota; kingdom Metazoa; phylum Chordata; class Amphibia; order Anura; family Bufonidae; genus Bufo; species Bufo gargarizans. The sequence continues at coordinate 15,581,441 of NC_058082.1, read as the reverse complement.
ACAGGGGGGTGATCAATGACAGGGGGGTGATCAGGTAGTCTATATGGGGTGATCATGGGTGATCATGGGTTCATAAGGGGTTAATAAGTGACAGGGGGGTGTAGTGTAGTGGTGTTTTGTGGTACTTTACTGAGCTACCTGTGTCCTCTGGTGGTCGATCCAAACAAAAGGGACCACCAGAGGACCAGGTAGCAGGTATATTAGACGCTGTTATCAAAACAGCGTCTAATATACCTGTTAGGGGTTAAAAAAAATCACATCTCCAGCCTGCCAGCGAACGATCGCCGCTGGCAGGCTTGAGATCCACTCGCTTACCTTCCGATCCTGTGAACGCGCGCCTGTGCGCGTTTATATGCGTGACTCTGAGCAGAGCTGCCACCTCCGGAACGCGAATCTGCGTTAGGCGGTCCGGAGGTGGTTAAGAAGGAGAACTGCATGGAACAGCTCGGCTGATGTCCTGTAGTCTGTATGTAGACTGAATACTGGGCTTCTCCGTCCCAGAATGCCTTGCACTACCCACAATGCCTAGCATCTCCCACAAAGCAATAATCTTTATTAACAAGAAAACAAGGTGCAATACATTTTTACCACCGCTAGATGGTGCTGTTACCTAACTAATAACTACAGGAATACAGAAATTGCAGCAGAATGAATTAGAAATTAAAAAGATGTGAACTGAAATGAATTTCTCTCTGCTGGAGGCAGAACAAGTGGTATGCATGTCATCTGCTCAGTGAGAGTGTTAGTTCTAGAAAGGCATGGATGAGTGAGCTGGTGGCTTCTGCTGGAGACAGGCTCAGTGTTATTCCTGGGTTAACTAGTGCAGGTGGTTTCTACTGGGAATTAGGACAGGAAATTGCTAGGGCAACACAAAACCGTATACCACAATGCTGTGCCATGTGGAAATACAGATGAGGCCGTCCTCTGCCATGCTGAGGAGTCCAGAGAGTGCAAGTCAGTAAGAGAGTGAACTGTGTCACTTAAAAAAACATCATTTATTTGTCGCCACTTAAATAGACAGTGTAGCAAACTATCTTGTTGCCTATAACTAAGCTTATGCCCTGAAATGTCTTCCCTTCTTATTCCCCCAACCCCGTGAGTCGTATTACTGTAAGGGTCCATTCACACGTCCGTTTTAGTGTTCCGCATCCGTTCCGATTAAAAACGGAACGTTATGCGGATCCATTCATTTTCAATGGAATCCGCAAATAATCGGACAGCACTCATGGTGCTCTCCGATTCCGTGATTCCGTTCCGTGGGTTCCGTTTATTCGGATCCAGGAAAAAAATATATCCTGTCCTACTATTTGTCCGATTTTGTGTTCCGTCATGCCATTCTAGTCAATGGATCCGTCAAAAATGCGGAAGACATGCTAAAAGCATCCTCATGTCATCCAGATTTTCGGATCCGCAAAAAACAGGAACGTATATCTGGAAAGGTAAAAATACTGACGTGTGAATGGACCCTAAAGTGGAAGGAACCATAGCAACTCGGCCATGAATTGGAGACTACCTAAAGTTACACAGCAGAGTCACTGAGTGCTATGAAGCAAGTGCATAAAAGTCACCAATGCTCTGCTGACCCCATAACTGTAGAGTCCAGACCTCCTCTGCCATAAATGCTGTGATGAGAGCTTCATTGCATGGGTCTCCATGGCTGCTGCATGAAAGCATTCCATCACCAAGCACAATGCCAAGCTAGGGATGGGGCAGTGTAAGGCAAGCTTAGGAGAAATGGACATGTCTTCTGTGCAGTGACTAATCACTAGTGTTAATCACGAATATTCGAATTGCAAATTTTAATCGCGAATATTGGCACTTTGAGAATTCGCAAATATTTAGAATATCGCAAAATATATTCGTAATCGCGAATATTCAAATTTTTTGTAAATACCAGTTCATGCGAATTTTTATGCGAAAAATGTTTAAGCTAATTTTAGGTGAATTTTCGCAATCAAGAAAATAATGCCTGGAGATCAAAAATTCGTTAATTCTCAAATATATGGCGAATATTCGCGAAATATCGCGAATTCGAATATTGCCCCTGCCGCTCATCACTACTTATCACACCTTTGTATCTGATGGATGAATCTAATACATGCTAGGAGAACGTTACCTGCTTGACCGGATTGTGCCAGCTGTATGGTCTGGTGGAGGAGGGGTAATGCTATGGGAGGTTTTCAGGGGTCGGCTTTGGCCCCTTAGTTTCAAGGAAAGCCCTTTTCTGTTCCTCCATGACTGTGGCCGTGTGTCCAAAGCAAGCTCCATAAAGGGCAATGGTTGGGTGGCTCTGGAATGACTTGAGTGGCCGAACAGTGGCCTGACCTCAACCCCATCCAACACCAGATCGAATGGTGTGAGCCAGGCCCTCTCCTCCAATATCAGCGTCTGACCTCACAAATGCTCTTTTGGATGAAGAGGCAAAAATCCCACAGATACCCCCCAAAATCCTGCAGAAAAGCCTTCCAGGAGAAGCAAAAAGAGCAAAGGGAAAATCAACCAATCCATATTAATGCCTAAGGATATAGATTGGAATGTCATCAAAGCTCCTGTGTAATGTAGATCCCCTTAATATTTTTCCCCATATAGTGTATTTTATCCTTTTGAACTTCATGGTTAGATTTCTTAATATAAGAGTAGAGCATAGTATTAGAGGATGGCCACAGGCCATTTTTTTAGGTGCTGAAATCTACACCAAATACACATCCACTGTTATCAATGGGAATCCACATTTCTGTAAACACTGAACGGCCACAGACTTTTTCTGTAGTGGGTACTGAATACGGAGATGTTCCATGTTGACGTGGACTCTGTGCAGAATAAGACTTATCTGCATGTGGACCTGAGACACTTCAAACTGGAAATTCACATTACAAATCTAGTGTTTACTTTTTTCCAGATAAGTGTCATGTGAACACATTGCACTCTTAAAATCCAGGAGACACTCAACATGTTCTTCATTTACAGGATACCATAAAGATAAAATTTCACGTGGTAATGTCGAACATGAGCACTTTCCACCCAGACTACTTCTTCCTTATTGGAATCCCTTGTCTTGGGGAATCTCATCTCCTGCTCTCCATCCCATTCTCTATCATGTATGTCATGTCTCTTCTTGGAAACTTCACTTTAATTTTAGTGATTGGAACAAACAAGACTCTCCAGCAGCCCATGTACCTGTTTCTGATGATGTTGGCTGCCTGTGACATCCTCCTGAGCTCCAGCACAGTACCCAAGACTCTCAGCATCTTCTGGTTTAACTCTCACACAATCTCCTTTAATGGTTGTCTTGTCCAAACCTTCTCCATTCATTTCAACTTTGCAACAGAGTCTGCAATCTTGGTGATCATGGCCTATGATCGATTCCATGCCATTTGCCGCCCTTTAACTTACACATCAACCCTCACTGGATACTTCATAAGGAAGATCATTATTACTGCCCTGTTGCGAAGTGTCTGTATCATTACACCATTTGTTTTCCTACTATACAGATTGCCGTATGAAGGCAGCAATGTGATAGAGCACACATATTGTGAGCACATGTCCATGGCCAGGCTGGCTACTGCCGATATTCTGGTCAATGTGGTGTATGGTCTCATAATAGCAAGTTGTTCTACTGGTGTAGATTTGATCTTGATTATTATTTCATACGTTGTGATTATCAGGGCAGTTCTAAGACTCCGATCCTCAGAAGCTCGTCTCAAAGCCTTCAATACATGTGTGTCTCATGTCTGTGTCATCATCCTCTTCTACACTCCGGCCTTCTTTTCATTCATTGCTCATAGAGTTGGCCATAAATACGTTACTCTTCAGGTTCACATCCTGGTGGCCAATCTCTATGTCCTTTTCCCACCAATGATGAACCCAATCATCTATGGAGTGAGGACAAGGGAGATCAGACAGCGGGTGGTGTCCATGCTTCTTAGGAAAATTACTAGAATTCCCAAATAATTTTTTCCAAGTGAAATTCCATGTTATATCCATCTCAGTTTTATTTTAAAAATTCTTATAGTTTTATTTCATATCAATGGTGTTTTTATTGATATTGGAAGCAATTAAAAACTGAAAATCTGGATAAACCCTAATAGCATATGCCAACAGGATCAGATCAATCCTGCCTGGTAGGGTTCATCTACCTGATTACAATGATACTTGTCTTGTGAAAATTGGTTCTGCAGTACCTGAGACAACGACTTTTAATCTTTCTGAAAATGAGGGCTTCAGTGCACTGAAGGATGGGGTTAGGCCTGGAGAAAGGAGAAGATGAGGTTGTAGACCACCAGAGACACTGAGAAGAGAAGACAATCCAACACACACTCCAAATAATACAAATCAAAATAATAAATGTCTATAAGATGCTTAAGTGTTTCAATAAAGGTAGTCCACCACCCTCCAGTGTTTTCATAGAAAAATTATCTTTTGTATTTCTAGTAAATAGGTTTATGGTTTATGTTTGGGTAGAAGCTCATATATCTTGTTATTGGGGTTATATTGGGATTGTGCTGGATCATCTTTTCTTTCACATGGCACCTTCATGGGTTTGTACATTTTTCCCAGATCAGAAGGTCAATGGTTCTTTTGATTTTATTTTGATTTAAAATCCAGATACAGGTGCACCTCCAGTTACCTCACATGATGTCAATCAGCCTATCAGAGGCTTCTAGAAACATTACACCATTTTCTGGAATTTCCCAAGCTCCAATAAGGCACAGTCAGTAGTCACCCTGGTTTATGTAACTTCTGGAAATTTAGCCACTGGAAATGGAGAAATGTAAGCTTAAATAAATCATCTCTAGCATTACTCTGACGTTTCAAATTCATGAAATCCAATAGTGATCCTCTTAACCAGGTCTGGCTAGGAAACTAAAGTGGCCCTGAAAAAAAGCTAAAAGTGCCCCCATGTTGTAGGTGGGGCCAACACAAGTAAGCAGAGCTGACACAACTAAGTGGGTCTAGCAATAACATGATGCAAACCAAATACCACACTCCGGCACAATATGCTGCCCCAGCAGAACCTAACTGTTATAGCAGCAGTCCATGCCTGCCGACTCTCCACTCCATATGATGGGCATGGCCACCGCATTGCTAACCCACTCTGCCACTTCTGCTCCCCGGCAGTTCAGACCCACAAGCGTGTTAAACACAGTTCAGCTCCTCCCCCTTCTTTTATAAGGACTACATGTCTCAGAGCATGCCAACAACACTCTCCCATAGAAACCTTCATTGTTCATGTTCCTTATGCCACTGTTCACATCGCAGACAAGATCACTGCCCCAGTAATGCTGGACAGAATATAGAGGTGAAAAGCAAAAGTAATACAGGGTCACCATCCGAGACCACCACCAGTAAACTCTAAGGGGAAGTTTTTCAAGCCGGTCTAGAGACAAAGTTATTTGGAGGCATAGGCCTTTTTATGCTGTTAGTTTAGAGTTTCCTCCAACAGCCAGCGTGACAGACTCCCTTGCTGGCGTAGATTTAAGACATTTTTCATGAAAAAAACTGGTGTGGAAATGATAAATGAGTTGGGCCTGCTAGCCCGACCACTTCGACAGCCACGACATCTGCCATTTTTGCTTCACTTTAAATAAAGTGGAGTTTATGGAGGAAAATTCGCAGATTTTGTTGTATATATCTTCCTTTACCAATGTAGTAGATTTAATGCTAGTCCTGGCTGCTACAGACCCAGGTTATGTCCGCAGAGTAAAGGGGCAGAAAACAGGTGCAACCTCACAGGTAGTAGACCTATCAGATGGCAAGGAGTAGCGGGAAATTGGAACGAGCCAGAGTCGACGCCAGGAAAAAAAGTAGAAGCCAGAACAGCAAACAAAGGGTAAATTCAGAAGCAAGCCATGGAGTCAAAGTCAGTAGATGCTTAATCTGTAGACAAGAGGTAAATCTCAAAACAAGCCAAGGTCAGTAAACTGAAAAGTCCAACAGAAATGCAGCGCTGATCACAAACAACAGACTAGAGCCAGAACTCAAAGAATCACAAGCAGTAAGTACCAGGTTTAAATCCCCCACCTAACTCTGGGATTGCATCTAGACCCTAGACCCCCAAAGCTTGGCTGGTTAGAATGGTTACACTCCAGGATAAGCTGTGATCTGACATGCTCATTGTTCCAGATTTCCCCCAGCACCACAGTGCTGACCAAAGTGTATACTATCGGGTAGAGAAGCATCCAGTGCTGGATTGTGGCTGGTTAAATTTCTGACAGTAACTTCCCCCCTTCCTTTTATGACTGGTTACCTGATCCTTACTACTTGATTTCTTAAGGAAGGTAAGATTAAAAGATCCACATGTTCAGAACAAACTGGCAACCAAGAATGTTCCTCAGGTCCATAACCTTTACATTCTACCAGGTACTCAAGGGTACCTCTAGTCCTGAAAAAATCCACAATATGTTGTCCTTCATACTATGGATCTGCCACCACCAAAACAAGAGGTGGAGTCATGGGCAAAATGTACATTTTGAGAAAAGATTTATGAAACATAACATAACTAAGTAGGCCGATGTAATCAGAAAGACACAGTATTAATTACTTCCACAATCTTATAGGAACCAATGTATCTGGGACCCAAATTATGTTAAGGTTTTTTGAGACTTAGATTTTTAGTAGATAGTTATATATTTTGCCCCACAGCAAACACAGGCCCTGCCTCAGCCATGAGGCAAGATAAGCTCTTTGGAACAAACAATGGACAAACATGCAAATCTCAGCAGAGACGCATGAATCACAGGCAGAAACATAGGCCTCAGCATCAAATATGACCTCTGATAATGATGAGCGATGAGTCTTTTGGTCTCTGTAATCCCCGGGTGCCCAAACAAAATGGAATCGTACATTTCAATGAATGTAAGTATAAATGGAGGAGGCACAGACATCCTGAGTGAGGGCCTGCTGTCTGCCTGTGATAGAACATGGCCAGCACCTCCTCAGACCCCGCTGGCTTTGCACTCCTCTGATCCGGAGAAAGGATGCGTAATCCACATGACAGACAAAAAAATATTTACTCCAGCTGCAGTATGACTGGCTGAGTGACAGGGAAGAAGGGAGGAATCTTTGTAGGGAGGGCAGAGTTCTGTACAGGGACACAAGGAGTGGAGCATGACCAGTGCAGAGCTTTAGCATAAACCTGGTGAAGGACATGACAAATTATCAACATGGCTGTCCAATGCAAAACACCTGACAGCTATAAGGGAAAGGCCACATACAGGAAGGAAAGGAATCAAGTACAGGAAGTCTTGTGTGCTCCCAAGCAGCGGCGTACATAGAGAAGTAAGGGCCCCATAGCAAGGAGCAAACCAGTCCCCCACACATGACAGAGGGGTTTCTGCCTAAACCCTTTTCAATGACCCTCGGGCCATTTTTCCACTGCTTCATTTGCTAAAAGTTGTTCCTTTAGAGGGTAGAGTCCTGACAAAGTTGACACCTCCAGTAGAAGAGGAGATAATTGCAGCAGACTGGACTGCAGGGGCAGTATGTGAGTGCATGGTGGGCTGATGGGGGTAGTAGTTGTACTCAAAGTTTTGCAGCTCCCTGGGTCGGCGTGCAGCGATGAGGAAGACAACACAAAATCCTCCGGGGAACTCTCTATTACAGGGAACGCCAGCCAGATGGAAGTTGAGGTTCCCCTGATGGTAATGGGTATGCTTAGGGTGCTTTGGTGGCTGGGCCCCTGTGTTTGTGACACCGGCACCGTGAGGTGCAATGAGGAGATCATGTAGAATAAGGAGACCCAGTTTCTTAACAAATTCCCAGTACTTTATTGAAGCTGATCTATAGGTCATCAATGTATGGAAGTCATTTACAGCAAGGCAGCTTTTACAGTGATTTAGATTAGTTCCCAAAAGGTGTATAAGGGGCAGTTTTCTATGACAATCAATCTTTCTCCCTTGTTTCTTCAGGCTGGAGGGATGTACAGATGTAGCAGGGTTAACACTCAAACTCTTAACTCAAATTTCTTAACTCATTGTGTTATCTTGAAACAAAAGCCATTGAAAAGTAATTGAAGTGTTTGCTTAACGCATTTAGTTTAGATAACACGTCTCATAAAGCATGACTGTTAACTCTACCACATCTGTACTATCTCTGCTGTACTGTATAGTCGTATACTTCTGTATCCTCTCTAGAAATACTATACTCTGACAGATGGCCTTTCTGTCCTGGGTTATGGTGGGCAGCTTGTAGCTTAGAATCTCTCCACCTAATGCAAAAGAGACTTAGAGCCTTTGCCAATATTCTCACTCCCTCTCTTAGTTGCTTGGTTTCTCTGTAACCTTTCCCTTCTATGGGCTAATTCATGCAACCAACTATGGAGTTCGGAAAACTATCCAATATGGCTGCTGAGATCAGACATCACACACACTGACCTTCTTCTCATTCTCCTCTGTACTGTGTTCAGGGCAGAGTCAGCCCTAGGAGCCTTGTTAGAACCTTCTCCTCTGTTACGACACCCTGGGCATAAAAGGGGTTAAAACCGTTTAGGCGATCTTCCCCTTCCAGACCTACAGGCACAGCTACTTACAGAACACCAAAATCCCGAATGGCATACAAGGGAATGCTCCAAACTCCGAACGGAACCTCACGAATAGCTGCTAACAGACGAATAGGAAAAGCACACAAGCGGCTTACACTCCTAGCAATCAGTCTCCAACAGCATAAAGTGAATCCCCCCAAGAACGAGACCAAGCTCCGTGTTGAGGGTAAAGCAGTGGACAGCCAGAGCTGTGGGTTTATTGTTCTTATACACATTCTTGCACATTAGAACCACCAACAGGGTTTTGTAAAAACGACCAATAAACACATACAATACACTCAGACACTACCACACAAAATCCTCCCCTCTGCCTGTGATACAATTACCTTACACAATGGGTTAATGTAATTATCACAGGCAGGAGAATACACAGTTTTACAGAGTCTTCTGTCCTGGAGATAATTGGGAAGTAATCCAATTTATCTCCAAGGACAGAGGCAGCAATTCAGGACACACAGACACAATACATCCACACAATGTATCCTGGTTTCCTCCTCTCTGCCCTGGATACAACCGAGGAGTAATTCAATTATCTCTCAGGACAAAGGGACATCGCCATTGTACACGTGGGGACAACAGGACAGAAATCACTATTCAAGTATACAATGTCACAACCCTTACAGTAAACAAAGACATTTAACATATCCCCAGATAGCTCAGGTCTGAGTGCATATTATTAGGTGAATGGCACTCAGACTACACAAATACAATAGAATCGCCATGGAGCCAAAGTCTTTCACATAGTCTTTTGTTATCCGAATGGGCTCCATGGCATAGCTATCTGGGGTATCACTGTTCACATAGGGCAAGTACCAAATGACCACATCATTTGCAGGGGAAAATCAAGCGTTTTAACATGGGGCCATAGTCTAAAGGAAGCAGGCGGGCAACCAGGCTTCTCCAATGCAATGTGGCGAGATTGGTCTCGTCACATTTCTCCCCTTTTCTAAACAGACTAACAGGGTATCTGACTTCCTGCCAGTCAGTGCCCTCGTTAGTCCAGCAGCCCACCCACAAAACAGAAACAGCAGTACAGCCCACCCACAATAAATGGTTACTACACCTGAGCAAGGGAAAAACCTCTCCATGTCCATGTGCCTCAATACGGCTGTGTGGGGGACTGGTAGACTGCCTTGGTGGGTTGCTGAGTGGGCAGAGACCAGCGGTACTGGTGCCAGCGCTACCACGGAAGAAGCCTAGTTGGAGCCTGGTTGTTGGAGGGGGAGACTGACTGTCTCCCCTTTGGCTAAACAGCCCTGTTGCTGGGGCACAGGACAGACTGTCCCTACCCCCTGTGCTGTAAGTGCAGAGACCACGGTCCCATCTGCACTGTTGTGGGGCTTACTGTCTCCCCCTGGTAGGTTAAGCTGCCGCTGGGGAGAGGGGTTAACAAGCTCCTCTCCCATACATACTTCCAGCTGCTGGGGAGGGCGACCGACCGTCTCCCAATGCGGTGTCCTGCTGCTGGGGAAAGGAAACTGGGCTCTCTATTCCCTGCTGGACACTCTGCCACTGGGGTGGGAGGGCAAAGGTCTCCTCTCCCAATAAAACACTCTGCTGCTGGGGGACAGGACCGACTGTCTCTGCCCCCTGTAACTCAGCCTGCCGCTGGGGAATGGAGACTGTGCTCCCATTTCCCAATAAATCACATTGCAGCTGGGGGACAGGACCAACTGTCTCTGCCCCCTGTAACTCAGCCTGCCGCTGGGGAATGGAGACTGGGCAACCAATTCCCAATAAATCACATTGCAGCTGGGGGACAGGACCAACTGTCTCTGCCCCCTGTAACTCAGCCTGCCGCTGGGGAATGGAGACTGGGCTACCAATTCCCAATAAATCACATTGCCGCTGGGGGGACAGGACCGACTGTCTCTGCCCCCTGTAACTCAGCCTGCCGCTGGGGAATGGAGACTGTGCTCCCAATTCCCAATAAATCACATTGCAGCTGGGGGACAGGACCAACTGTCTCTGCCCCCTGTAACTCAGCCTGCCGCTGGGGAATGGAGACTGGGCTACCAATTCCCAATAAATCACATTGCCGCTGGGGGACAGGACTAACTGTCTCTCTCCCCTGTAACTCAGCCTGCCGCTGGGGAATGGAGACTGGGCTCCCAATTCCCAATAAATCACATTGCCGCTGGGGGACAGGACCGACTGTCTCTGCCCCCTGTAACTCAGCCTGCCACTGGGGGATGGAGACTGGGCTCCCAATTCCCTGCAGGACCGGTGGAGAGACCTCGGTCCCATCTCCACCGGCCACCTGGGGTTCTTCCCAGTAAACCTCCACAATATCCGCCCAGCTGAAGGGCTCTGGACCTAGGTCTGACACTCTGCTCGCTCGCTGAGCCCTCTCACTGGAGTGGAACAGCTGCTGGTAGTCCTGTTACAGCTCCATCTCCCGGGTCACCAGGTGGACCAGGTCTTACTCAATTTTGTGAGTGTCGTCCCAGTCATACCTGCTCTCCCGCCACTCAAAGAGGTCCCTGAACCGGGCTTGCGTAGGGCTCCCAAACTCCGGCTCTGAAAAAGTCTCCCACAACAAGCCAGGACCATCCAACTCCTCTCCCTCTAGCTTGTCATGCTCGGCTGTCCAGGGCAGGTACTGTGCCCAATACCACCAAAGCGCATGGTAGGCATCTTCCAGCCATATCTCCTGTCATACTAAGTCTTCCAGTTCCTTCACCATGCTCTCCCAGGAAGTGTATCCGCAGGGCTACTCGCTTCCGCAACTGCTGGTCTTCCTTGGGGAACCTCCCGACCAGCTGGTACTCCTCCATATCCAGTGCCTGGTACCAGATGCCTTTCCTTATTGCATCTCGGTCATCCATGACACCCTCATCGTACTCCACTGCTGGTTCCATACTGGTGCTGTCAGGGTCGCTGTACTAGGACATGCGTTGCCCTCAAATTGTAAAATCCATGGAATGGTGTCTCCTGTAGCTGTCCTTCTGGATGTGGGAACGATCCAGGCGCTTGCCACCAATTGTTACGGCACCCCGGGCATAAAAAGGGTTAAAACCATTTGCAGGGGAAAATCAAGCGTTTTAACATGGGGCCATAGTCTAAAGGAAGCAGGCGGGCAACCAGGCTTCTCCAATGCAATGTGGCGAGATTGGTCTCGTCATATCTCTCCCCTTTTCTAAACAGACTAACAGGGTATCTGACTTTCTGCCAGTCAGTGCCCTCGTTAGTCCAGCAGCCCACCCACAAAACAGAAACAGCATTACAGCCCACCCACAATAAATGGTTACTACACCTGAGCAAGGGAAAAACCTCTCCATGTCCATGTGCCTCAATACGGCTGTGTGGGGGACTGGTAGACTGCCTTGGTGGGTTGCTGAGTGGGCAGAGACCAGCGGTACTGGTGCCAGCGCTACCACGGAAGAAGCCTAGTTGGAGCCTGGTTGTTGGAGGGGGAGACTGACTGTCTCCCCTTTGGCTAAACAGCCCTGTTGCTGGGGCACAGGACAGACTGTCCCTACCCCCTGTGCTGTAAGTGCAGAGACCACGGTCCCATCTGCACTGTTGTGGGGCTTACTGTCTCCCCCTGGTAGGTTAAGCTGCCGCTGGGGAGAGGGGTTAACAAGCTCCTCTCCCATACATACTTCCAGCTTCTGGGGAGGGCGACCGACCGTCTCCCAATGCGGTGTCCTGCTGCTGGGGAAAGGAAACTGGGCTCTCTATTCCCTGCTGGACACTCTGCCGCTGGGGTGGGAGGGCAAAGGTCTCCTCTCCCAATAAAACACTCTGCTGCTGGGGGACAGGACCGACTGTCTCTGCCCCCTGTAACTCAGCCTGCCGCTGGGGAATGGAGACTGTGCTCCCATTTCCCAATAAATCACATTGCAGCTGGGGGACAGGACCAACTGTCTCTGCCCCCTGTAACTCAGCCTGCCGCTGGGGAATGGAGACTGGGCAACCAATTCCCAATAAATCACATTGCAGCTGGGGGACAGGACCAACTGTCTCTGCCCCCTGTAACTCAGCCTGCCGCTGGGGAATGGAGACTGGGCTACCAATTCCCAATAAATCACATTGCCGCTGGGGGGACAGGACCGACTGTTTCTGCCCCCTGTAACTCAGCCTGCCGCTGGGGAATGGAGACTGGGCTCCCAATTCCCAATAAATCACATTGCAGCTGGGGGACAGGACCAACTGTCTCTGCCCCCTGTAACTCAGCCTGCCGCTGGGGAATGGAGACTGGGCTACCAATTCCCAATAAATCACATTGCCGCTGGGGGACAGGACTGACTGTCTCTCTCCCCTGTAACTCAGCCTGCCGCTGGGGAATGGAGACTGGGCTCCCAATTCCCAATAAATCACATTGCCGCTGGGGGACGGGACCGACTGTCTCTGCCCCCTGTAACTCAGCCTGCCACTGGGGGATGGAGACTGGGCTCCCAATTCCCTGCAGGACCGGTGGAGAGACCTTGGTCCCATCTCCACCGGCCACCTGGGGTTCTTCCCAGTAAACCTCCACAATATCCGCCCAGCTGAAGGGCTCTGGACCTAGGTCTGACACTCTGCCCGCTCGCTGAGCCCTCTCACTGGAGTGGAACAGCTGCTGGTAGTCCTGTTACAGCTCCATCTCCCGGGTCACCAGGTGGACCAGGTCTTGCTCAATTTTGTGAGTGTCGTCCCAGTCATACCTGCTCTCCCGCCACTCAAAGAGGTCCCTGAACCGGGCTTGCGTAGGGCTCCCAAACTCCGGCTCTGAAAAAGTCTCCCACAACAAGCCAGGACCATCCAACTCCTCTCCCTCTAGCTTGTCATGCTCGGCTGTCCAGGGCAGGTACTGTGCCCAATACCACCAAAGCGCATGGTAGGCATCTTCCAGCCATATCTCCTGTCATACTAAGTCTTCCAGTTCCTTCACCATGCTCTCCCAGGAAGTGTATCCGCAGGGCTACTCGCTTCCGCAACTGCTGGTCTTCCTTGGGGAACCTCCCGACCAGCTGGTACTCCTCCATATCCAGTGCCTGGTACCAGATGCCTTTCCTTATTGCATCTCGGTCATCCATGACACCCTCATCGTACTCCACTGCTGGTTCCATACTGGTGCTGTCAGGGTCGCTGTACTAGGACATGCGTTGCCCTCAAATTGTAAAATCCATGGAATGGTGTCTCCTGTAGCTGTCCTTCTGGATGTGGGAACGATCCAGGCGCTTGCCACCAATTGTTACGGCACCCCGGGCATAAAAAGGGTTAAAACCGTTTAGGCGATCTTCCCCTTCCAGAGCTACAGGCACAGCTACTTACACAACACCAAACTCCCAAATGGCATACAAGGGAATGCTCCAAACTCCGAACGGAACCTCACGAATAGCTGCTAGCAGACGAATAGGAAGTGACTTACACTCCTAGCAATCAGTCTCTAACAGCATACAGTGAATCCCCCCAAGAACGAGACCAAGTTCTGTGTTGAGGGTAAAGCAGTGGACAGCCAGAGCTGTGTGTTTATTGTTCTTATATACACATTAGTATCACCAACAGGGTTTTGTAAAAACAACCAATAAACACGTACAATACACTCAGACACTCCCACACAAAATCCTCCCCTCTGCCTGTGATACAATTACCTTACACAATGGGTTAATGTAATTATCACAGGCAGAAGAATACACAGTTTTACACAATGTCTTCTGTCCTGGAGATAATTGGGAAGTAATCCAATTTATCTCCAAGGGCAGAGGCAGCAATTCAGGACACACAGACACAATACATCCACACAATGCATCCTGGTTTCCTCCTCTCTGCCCTGGAGACAGCCAAGGAGTAATTCAATTATCTCTCAGGACAAAAGGACATCGCCATTGTACACATGGGGACAACAGGACAGAAATCACTATTTAAATATACAATGTCACAACCATTACAGTAAACACAGACATGTAACACATCCCCAGATAGCTCAGGTCTGAGTGCATATTATTAGTGAATGGCACTCAGACTACACAAATACAATAGAATCGCCATGGAGCCAAAATCTTTCACATAGTCTTTTGTTATCCGAATGGGCTCCATGTTTTGTAGTTTGTTAGGGAGTAGCGGAATCACCGCCAGACATCAGAGAAACTCTGACAGACGTTCTTCAGAACCTCCTGCTTGAGGTTCTTTTGTTTTGCTTTCATTTTGTCATCTCGTTTCCCTCTCTCAGCTGTCATCTAGTTGCACTGGTTGCATCCCTTTAAATCCCCTCCCATACTGCATCACTTTGCGGTTTATACAACTTCCTGGAGTGTGTACATGCTGGATGCTACAACTGAGTCTTCTACAGATAAGTCTGTTCATTGATTTGTGTTTCCTGTTTGCTTGATCCTAGGTGACCCTGACTCCCTCCGTATTAAGTGTAGGGAGCCGGTGGTCGTGTCCCCTCACTATTATAGGGTGTTCAGGTGTCATACAGTCGAGGCATGAGGGCATGCAATTTTTTATCATAGAGATCTTTGCATGGGCTGAGCAGACAGGGAGAGTTTCAGGGCTTAAATAGGGGTCACCCTTTTGTTCCTTAGTTTCGGATCAAGCCAGTCGGATCCTTATTTGTAACTTCTTGTTTTTTGTTACACCATCCGTGACATTATAAACCGTCAAAACCGTCTCAAGCATGGATCCGGTTTCACTTTTGACTGAACACATGCAGGGTCTTTCATTGGAGGTAGCATATCTCCGTAAAACTGTATCTCAGTTTCAGGTGACCGGTTCAGCTTGCGTTCATGGAGTTTGTTCTGAGCCTAAGATCTCGCTTCCGGATACGTTCTCCGGGGGTAGTAAGAATTTTGTTTATTTTAGAGAGGCTTGCAAACTCCATTTTTGCCTACTTCCCCATTCCTCTGGTGATGAGGAGCGGAGGGTGGGGATCATCATCTCGCTGCTCAGGGATAACGCTCAGTCTTGGGCCTTTTCGCTGCCGGTGGGGGCACGGCCTCTCTGTTCAGTGGATGAATTTGTTTTAGCCCTGGGTCAGATATATGATGATCCGGATCATATTGCTCTGGTTGAGTCTAGACTACGTCTTTTATGCCAGGGTAAACAGTCCGCAGAGATATGGGCAGCTGATACTGGTTGGAATGATGCTGCACTCCGAAGTCAATTTTGCCATGGTCTTTCAGAGGGATTAAAAGATGCATTTGCCTTTCATGAGAGACCTACCTCCTTGGACTCTGCCATGTCTCGGGCTGTTCGTATTGACAGGCATCTTAGAGAGAGAGGACAGATCACTCCTTCCTGTCATACTCAGTCCAAGGACAGTGCGGCAGTCTCATTCAGTGCGCAGGGGTCTCAGTCTTTCTCAATCCCCTCTGAGCAGGAGCTCATGCAGCTGGGTTTGCCTGCCTCTGACAATAGAGGATTAAGCTCTCAGAGGAGGGTTTGTTTCTGTTGTGGAGGTATAAATCATTTGGCAAAATGTTTGTCCCTCTAGGAGATTCAGGCAGTTTTTTGAGAGTAATAAAGAAACAAAAAGAAAAAATCCTCTAAAAACATTCCATCTGTTACCATTGGCAAGCTTGATGCGAAAATTGAAGGTTCCCTCCTGGAAGTTGGGTCCTAAGTTTATTGGGCCTTACAAAATCTTGTCCGTCATCAATCCTATTGCCTACCGTCTTGATCTTCCACAGACTTGGAAGATCCATAATGTTTTTCATAAGTCACTATTAAAACCTTATGTCCAACCCATTGTACCCTCCTCTTTGCCTCCTCCTCCGATTGTGGTTGATGGTAATCTTGAATTTCAGGTCTCTAGGATTGTGGATTCTCGTGTTGTCCGCGGTTCTCTCCAGTACCTCGTTCATTGGGAAGGTTATGGTCCTGAGGAGAGGATTTGGGTCCCAGTGACGGACATTAAGGCCACTCATCTCATCAGGGCTTTCCATAGGTCCCATCCTGAGAAGGTGGGCTCTGAGTGTCCGGAGTCCACTCGTAGAAGGAGGGGTAATGTCACCTCCAGGCATCTGAGAAGCTCTGACAGACGTTCTTCAGAACCTCCTGCTTGAGGTTCTTTTGTTTTGCATTTGTTTTGTCATCTCGTTTCCCTCTCTCAGCTGTCATCTAGTTGCACTGATTGCATACCTTTAAATCCCCTCCCATACTGCATCACTTTGCGGTTTATACAACTTCCTGGAGTGTGTACATGCTGGATGCTACAACTGAGGCTTCTACAGATAAGTCTGTTCATTGATTTGTGTTTTCCTGTTTGCTTGATCCTAGGTGACCCTGACTCCCTCCGTATTAAGTGTAGGGAGTCGGTGGTCATGTTCCCCCTACTATTATAGGGTGTTCAGGTGTCATACAGTCGAGGCACGAGGGCATGCAATTTTCTATCATAGAGATCTTTGCATGGGCTGAGCAGACAGGGAGAGTTTCAGGGCTTAAATAGGGGTCACCCTTTTGTTCCTTAGTTTCGGATCAATCCAGTCGGATCCTTATTTGTAACTTCTTGTTTTCTGTTACACCATCCGTGACAAGTGGCTGACTACTATTTGGTCATGCACTCCTGTGGCCTGTGTTGCGTCATGGGCTGATTTTAATTAGCATGAGTACATAGTTTGCTCAGCATTCATGCTGGTATTTGTAGTCCCTGGATTCATTGGAGGCCATTTTGGCATGCATGTGGGACCTACACTTCCTGAATTTCATGGTCGCTGTTATGGCACCCAACAGGTGAGGTTTAGTGTTAGGACCCGTCTTATAGAGATCGCCTTGGCGTGTGGCAGACAGGCTCAAATAATTTTGTACAAAATGTATTTGCTAAGCATCTCTAGTTTATTAGCATAGCATTGGCAATACAATATACCTTTGAACTTTTGTGTTTGATAACTATATGGGATATTAATGTTCACATAGGGCAAGTACCAAATGACCCGGCTTTCATGTCTTTGCAGGGAAAAATCAAGCGTTTCAACATGGGGCCATAGTCTTAGGGAAACAGTCGGGCAACCAGGCTTCTCCAATGCAATGTGGCGAGATTGGTCTCGTCACACCCTCCCTATGCAACTTTATTGGAACTTCTGAACAAGCACAATTTACATGAAACACAATCACAGTATTAAGCAACATCCCAGCTAAGACTGGGCCCCCTCATGCCCTGGGCCCCATAGCAGTCACATGGTCTGCCGCTATGGTAGTTATACCTCTGCTCCCAAGAATATAACTGATAGAACATTACTGTGAACACATTGAGAGTTAATATTCTGCCACCTCCCCCTCATTATTTTTCTATGATTTGATGTTGATCTCCTCTGTGAATACTCTGGTCCCGCAGGCTCTGCCTGTGCTGCTCATTCACTGATATAAAGGAACTGAGTCTTCCCTCGGGTACCTGAGCCTCATCTTCTCCTCCTCCTGGTCACACTGGTGAGTAGCTTCACTACTGGAAGTGCAGGTATATCACTAGTCAGATCTACCAAATTTCTACACAGTTGCACAAAATTCACAGAAAATATGATACAATCAGCCCCTGAGCTAACTTCCTGAAAAACGAGCATCCACAGAATACAGGTCCTTCTAAAAAAAATTAGCATATTGTGATAAAGTTCATTATTTTCTGTAATGTACTGATAAACATTAGACTTTCATATATTTTAGATTCATTACACACAACTGAAGTAGTTCAAGCCTTTTATTGTTGTAATATTGATGAGTTTGGCCACAGCTCATGAAAACCCCAAATTCCTATCTCAAAAAATTAGCATATCATGAAAAGGTTCTCTAAACGAGCTATTAACCTAATCATCTGAATCAACTAATTAACTCTAAACACCTGCAAAAGATTCCTGAGGCTTTTAAAAACTCCCAGCCGGGTTCATTACTCAAAACCGCAATCATGGGTAAGACTGCCAACCTGACTGCTGTCCAGAAGGCCATCATTGACCCCTCAAGCAAGAGGGTAAGACACAGAAAGAAATTTCTGAAGGAATAGGCTGTTCCCAGAGTGCTGTATCAAGGCACCTCAGTGGGAAGTCTGTGGGAAGGAAAAAGTGTGGCAGAAAACGCTGCACAACGAGAAGAGGTGACCGGACCCTGAGGAAGATTGTGGAGAAGGATCGATTCCAGACCTTGGGGGACCTGCGGAAGCAGTGGACTGAGTCTGGAGTAGAAACATCCAGAGCCCCCGTGTGCAGGAAATGGGCTACAGGTGCCGCATTCCCCAGAAACAGCGGCAGAAGCGCCTGACCTGGGCTACAGAGAAGCAGCACTGGACTGTTGCATGTCATTCGGAAATCAAGGTGCCAGAGTCTGGAGGAAGACTGGGGAGAGGGAAATGCCAAAATGCCTGAAGTCCAGTGTCCAGTCCCCACAGTCAGTGATGGTCTGGGGGCCATGTCAGCTGCTGGTGTTGGTCCACTGTGTTTTATCAAGGGCAGGGTCAATGCAGCCGCTATCAGGAGATTGTGGAGCACTTCATGCTTCCATCTGCTGAAAAGCTTTATGGAGATGAAGATGTCATTTTTCAGCACGACCTGGCACCTGCTCACAGCGCCAACACCACTGGTAAATGGTTTACTGACCATGGTTTTACTGTGCTCAATTGGCCTGCCAACTCTCCTGACCTGAACCCCATAGAGAATCTGTGGGATATTGGGAAGAGAAAGTTGAGAGACGCAAGACCCAACACTCTGGATGAGCTTAAGGCCGCTATCGAAGCATCCTGGGCCTCCATAACACCTCAGCAGTGCCACAGGCTGATTGCCTCCATGCCACGCCGCATTGAAGCATCCTGGGCCTCCATAACACCTCAGCAGTGCCACAGGCTGATTGCCTCCATGCCACACCGCAGTGAAGCCTCCTGGGCCTCCATAACACCTCAGCAGTGCCACAGGCTGATTGCCTCCATGCCACGCCGCAGTGAAGCATCCTGGGCCTCCATAACACTTCAGCAGTGCCACAGGCTGATTGCCTCCATGCCACGCCGCATTGAAGCATCCTGGGCCTCCATAACACCTCAGCAGTGCCACAGGCTGATTGCCTCCATGCCACGCCGCATTGAAGCCTCCTGGGCCTCCATAACACCTCAGCAGTGCCACAGGCTGATGCCTCCATGCCACGCCGCATTGAAAAAGTCATTTCTGCAAAAGGATTCCCGACCAAGTATTGAGTGCATAACTGAACATCATTATTTGAAGGTTGACTTTTTTTTGTATTAAAAAACACTTTTCTTTTATTGGTCGGATGAAATATGCTAATTTTTTTAGATAGGAATTTTGGGTTTTCATGAGCTGTGGCCAAAATCATCAATATTAAAACAATAAAAGGCTTGAACTACTTCAGTTGTGTGTAATGAATCTAAAATATATGAAAGTCTAATGTTTATCAGTACATTACAGGAAATAATGAACTTTATCACAATATGCAATTTTTTTTAGAAGGACCTGTATAAAGGAGGCTAGAAATGGTCTTTATATACAAGACACCCTGGTATCTATTCAGTTATCTCCTTCTCCACTCCTCCATCCAAGATCCTCCTGAAGTTCAGAGCATCTCCATAGTTAGTGGATGGGATCTCCTTTTTTTTTTGGCACCAGGAGAGGTGGCATGGCTCAGCATGCTTCCCTGAACAAAATGGAGGCCAGTGAGGCACCAAAGAGGTACATTATAGTGTGGTTTCGGCATGCATGTGGAGCCTGCATCCCCTGAATATAATGGAGGCCACTGTGGCACCATGAGAGGTATGATATACTGTGGGCTCGGCATGCATGTGGAACCTGCACTCCCTGAAGGTAATGGAGGCCGGTATGGCACCAGTAAATAGTGATATTTAGTGTTAGGTTCTCATCTTAATGAGATTGCCTTGACGCCGGCAGATGGGCACAAGTAATATTGTACAAAATGTATTTGACAAAAATCTCACATTTATAACGCAGCATTAGCAGTTTACATTTTCTATAGTGAGTGTGGCACAATTGTATTTACTTTATTATTTGTCTTTGCAGAGTGCTGTTGCATTCTTTGTTTTTTGCTTCTAAGCCAGTTCTACTTTACACCAGCTTGATAAATCCCCCCCATAATCTGGTTTGTTCTCCTCTGGGACACTGGATAAATTAACCAGTTATTGACCCAATTGTAGACTCTTCTCTATTGATGTCCTCTCAGGAATACCAGGAGATGCTCTTGCTCTCCGTACAGCTCTTTTTAATGGACTTTCTACCAGCAGCCAGCCCCCATCTGCATCATCATCATCTTCTCCAGCTCTTAGATCTCAGTCTCTTCATCGTTTGCTCTTCTCTCATTGCTGTAGCCTCAGGACCCAGACATAGATTGTAATTATCTCGAGATGAGGGTTTAAATGAGCACTTGTTCCCTATAATTGCCTGTGTAATTGTGTCACCAAACGTACGGTGTTCGCACCATTTATGTGCCATATATCGTCCTGTATAAACCAGCACACAATGAATCTGTATGGGGACGAGTAATTGCAGCAGCCATGATCCACCCCAATGAGAAAGGATGACTGCTTCATGTAAATCGAACAATCACCTCCCCCTACGATCAGACAATTATCAGCAGGGTCAGACTGGCCCACCAGAAAACCAGAGGACCCTCCAGTGGGACCAGACACTGATACTATAATGAACCCCTAAAGATCCAAGAAATAAAAAAACAATTGTCTGCTTGTAGAGCCGATCATTTTCCACTAGGATATTTTTCTTTGACTCAAAGTCTATAAAACTTTAATGATATAGGAATTGGGCCTGGAGAAAAATTTCCTCTGGTGGGCCGCACGAACCCAGCCGGACACTAATTATGGGGGACATTAGGTTTGTCCTCAATAATTGCCTGTGCATCAGCCCATATAGAAGGGCCTTAAGGGGATGTCCTCTTCTTTTATATTGATGGTCTATCTTCAGGATCAATTTGTAATCAGAAGGAATCTAACACCCCGCACAGGTGCCAATCAGCTGTTCTGCAGTATCTCTGGTGCCGCAGCTACACATCTCCATCCACTATACTCCCGAACAGCTGATTGGCAGGGGAGCAGTATGTACACCCCCTGAGGATCAGATATTGATGGTCTATCTTGAGAATAGGCTGTCAATATAAAAGGGGTAGGCAATCTCTTTTTAGAGGGCTGAAAATGCTTTGCCCCTCATACAAAAAAAAATTGTCTTTTTGCAATTGTGTTAATTTGCTGTTGACTCGCTATGGGTTGCCTATGACCCTTTTGCAGTGACAATACCATCTGAGTTGAACTGTTGAACTGAGTTGACTGAAATTAACCCTTAAAGTGCCTGCTGTTTACTTGCTGCATTATATCTCCCTGCAGTTGCGTGGGCAATGTATGATACGCCATGTAATATGCTATTATGTGTTTTCTGAAATGTCAGGAGGGATTAAGTAATGTATGTGCAGTATTGCAGGTTAAATGTCCTGAGCACGGATGCCATGTATAAGTTGTATATACAGAGTGGTGATGTCATAGATAGCCTGTGATGTGGGAGTGAAGCCCTGGGTGTCATATTCCCTCAGGCAGGATGTTGATGCTCTTATTGTAGAAACTGTACTGTGAACAGTGAAAGGAAGAGGTTAGAAGTTTCTTACATGACAAGGGCTCAGGTGCGTTAGAGTCACTGGAGGAGTCATGTTCAAAATTCCTGTGAGGAGAAGAGGTTAGAAGTTTCTTACATGACAAGGGCTCAGGTGCGTTAGAGTCACTGGAGGAGTCATGTTCAAAATTCCTGTGAGGAGAAGAGGTTAGAAGTTTCTTACACGACAAGGGCTCAGGTGCGTTAGAGTCACTGGAGGAGTCATGTTCAAAATTCCTGTGAGGAGAAGAGGTTAGAAGTTTCTTACACGACAAGGGCTCAGGTGCGTTAGAGTCACTGGAGGAGTCATGTTCAAAATTCCTGTGAAGAGAAGAGGTTAGAAGTTTCTTACACGACAAGGGCTCAGGTGCGTTAGAGTCACTGCAGGAGTCATGTTCAAAATTCCTGTGAAGAGAAGAGGTTAGATGTTTCTTACACGACAAGGGCTCAGGTGCGTTAGAGTCACTGGAGGAGTCATGTTCAAAATTCCTGTGAAGAGAAGAGGTTAGAAGTTTCTTACACGACAAGGGCTCAGGTGCGTTAGAGTCACTGCAGGAGTCATGTTCAAAATTCCTGTGAAGAGAAGAGGTTAGATGTTTCTTACACGACAAGGGCTCAGGTGCGTTAGAGTCACTGGAGGAGTCATGTTCAAAATTCCTGTGAGGAGAAGAGGTTAGAAGTTTCTTACATGACAAGGGCTCAGGTGCGTTAGAGTCACTGGAGGAGTCATGTTCAAAATTCATGTGAGGAGAAGAGGTTAGATGTTTCTTACACGACAAGGGCTCAGGTGCGTTAGAGTCACTGCAGGAGTCATGTTCAAAATTCCTGTGAGGAGATAGCAGTACCACGCAGATCTCATGATCAGAAGCAGTATGGCAGCAAAGAATGAATGCTGGGAGACACTGCCACTGGCAAGAGAAGGAGAGTAGCACTCGAAAGTTAGTGCACCAGAGACACAGCAACACCTGCACCAGCAGAAGGGTAACCTGGAACAGGGGTAGCTGACTTAAACTCCCTAGTCACTGCTAGTGTTGAGCGCGAATATTCGAATAGCGAATTTTTTCCGCGAATATCGGCACTTCGCTAATTCGCGAATATTTCGAATATAGTGCTATAAATTCGATATTTGGAATATTCTTCTTTTTTTTTTTTTTTTTTTTTTTTAATTGTTATATTTTTTCCTTTCCCACTTCCCTAAAGTTGTTCTTACCTGTCCTTTGGATTCCTGGCTTCCTGGCTGCTCCAGTCAGTGCCCGTTGCTGCTTCTGCCGCCTTCCGTGCTCATGGAGCGTCCCCATCTCCATGGGAACGTCTCCATATACTAGAATGTACTGTCGGATTTGAGAATTACGTTGAAATCGCAATTGCGATTAATATAACACGAAATAATCGCATTTGCGATTTCAACGTAATTCTCAAATCCGACAGTACATTCTAGTATATGGAGACGTTCCCATGAGCATGGAATATAGCATTACTAAGTTAAAATCGCAAATGCGATTATTTCGTGTTCTATTAATCGCATTTGCGATTTTATTTTTTATTTTTTTTTACTATGGTTGGCTTCAATGGTAGAATTAGCGAATATGACGAATATATTCGTTATATTCCACAAAACTAATATACGAATGTATTCGTCATATTCCACAAAACGAAGATAACTAAGTATTCTGCATCTCAGTTATATCTACCTATTCATCAACTTCGCTAATTCTAGCAATCATATAGGAAAGTTTACTATAGAGACAGCTAAGTATAATTCGCTATGCGATTATATGACTGCTTTTTTTTTATATAAATAGAAAAATTATAATACCTGATAATTATTATAATCTATTTATATAAAAAAGCAAAGTAATATAATCGCATAGCGAATTATACTTATCTGTCTCTATAGTAAACTGTCCTATATGATTGCTAGAATTAGCGAAGTTGATGAATAGGTAGATATAACTGAGACGCAGAATACTTCGTTATCTTCGTTTTGTGGAATATGACGAATACATTCGTATATTCGTTTTGTGGAATATAACGAATATATTCGTCATATTCGCTAATTCTACCATTGAAGCCAACCATAGTAAAAAATAAAATAAAAAATAGATAATCGCAAATGCGATTAATATAACACGAAATAATCGCATTTGCGATTTCACCTTAGTAATGCTATATTCCAGGGATCAGCAACCTCCGGCACTCCAGCTGTTGTCAAACTACGACTCCCAGCATGCTCCATTCACTTCTTTGGGAGTCCTGAGAACAGCCATGGAGGTGTGCATGCTGGGAGTTGTAGTTGCACCACAGCTGGACAGCTGGAGTGCCGAAGGTTGCTGATCCCTGCTATATTCCGTGCTCATGGAGCGTCCCCATCACCATGGTAACATCTCCATATACTAGAATGTACTGTCGGATTTGAGAATTACGTTGAAATTGCAAATGCGATTATTTCGTGTTATATTAATCGCATTTGCGATTTCAATAGGAGAGTAGCCTTTAAGTTTAAAAAAAAAAATTAAAATAAAAATTAAAAAAATCGCATATGCGATTTTTTAAATCGCATATTATTCGCGATAACTAGAATAATGACGAATATTCGATTTCGACGAATATAAAATGAATATTCTATCGAATATTCGCGAATTTCGTCGAAATCGAATATGGCACCTGCCGCTCATCACTAGTCACTGCACCCTTGCATGCTACTGGACCTGTGAGACAAACCAGGTCAGGAGTAACAGACAACCCAGGCTGCTAGAACTAAATAGTTTTAGTAGTGGCCTAGACAGCATCATCACCACTACCAAGCATATTGATCACCACTACCAAGCATATTGCCTCAAGTGTGAACATCAAGAGCCTTTGTTCCAAATGACACTGAGCCTTCTTGATTCCTTCCACCAACCTTAGGTGGGAGACATGTATACAACTCACAGGTCAAAAAGATCCTTATACAAAGTATGATCCCCTTACAAGTTGAATGCTGCTGGGGCAGAGATCTGTCAGCTTCTGAACATCATTCACTTTCGATAGCCTACAAGACAATAGAAACATATAGCAGTCTGACATAATCATCACACTTACATGCACCGTACCACTGACAGCACTGGCCAGAAGAGGCCTGTCCTCTGAGTGGCTCCTTTCATCATGGAAATGTGGTTAAGTATTAATTTTACTGTATTGGGTCTTACTTATAGGCATTATTACAGTGTGGATGCACTTAATAGATGGCACTACGTGGGCACTACTGCTATGGTGTAGGCACTAAAGAGCCAGTCGTAGTGTGTTGAGGATCATAACTATTATTATTTCTGTGTGGGAGCACTAAGTGGGCACTTTCATCTAATAGGTGGCACTAAGTGGGCACTTTTACTAAATGGGGGCACCACTTTACTGAAGGCACTATCGGGTGCTTTAACTAAGTGGATGGCACTTATAATGTATGCTGTGAAGGAGTATTATTACTGGGGAATTATTTCTGTTCAAATTATACTAAGTGGGTGGTATTATTGAGTGGGGCACAAAGAGGTAAAGTGTGACTGTTAACTCTGCTACATTATGTTTTAATCTGTTATTATTTTTGGGCTTAACCATGGCTATGACATTATTTGGTAAATTTGACTACACAGCAGGTTATTTGGGAAGTACCAGGGCGGTACAAGAGGTGGAAGGATGTTAAGTTTGTTTAGAGATGTGTGTTGGGGGGATGGTTGCTATCAAAGCAAGGAGGTATTGCTGCTTGGAGAGAATAATGTGGTCCTAATATATATTTTTTTATAAAGACTCTAGTCGGCAGCAGTTAGGCTTTTCTTACCCAGGGGCAAAGGTGTTGTTTTCTGCCCTAGTCTCATTTCTCCATGACCAGTGGTTTTATGGACTGAGTGTGATGAGCAAATGGTGAATTGATGTCTTCAGGAGGGGGTACAAGTCTCCAACATGTGAGTGGGTTATATGAGTGTTTACTGGTCCTCCACTATTGATCATTCTGGTCATAAACATATGCAATACATTCTGATGTCACCAACCAAAAATGGATGATCAGACATTAAACATATGTCCTTCCTTACCTCTCCTCTCGGACCAACCCAGATAAGTGGATCGAGTTGACCAGTTTGAAAAAAGACATGATTTTGCAATACCTTGTTGGGGGATGTCTATGCGATATGTGTCTGTATGTGACCACCACAGGTTAGAGATGTGATTTGCAGCCTGGTGAGGGTTTTATTCGTAATGTATTACATTTGTATCATGGAAAGGTAAGGATGGACACATCTGTTCTGTACGATGGAATAGATAATTTGCCTTTGAAAATCTGGCGATGATCATTCAGTATTCTCAAAGTGGTAGTCTTTTGGAGAGGTTTCACTCCAGTTGGTATAATCAAGGTTGGGGTCTAGTTCTGGTCTTAAATATTCCTTGTTCGGATGGGACGTCGATGGTGGACCCAAGGATGTAGGGAGGAGTTACGTCACCCTCCTCCCTCTCCTCCCACCTTGCTGCGCTGAATCTCGACATCCGCATGTAGCGGAGCCGCTGCTGCCTTGGATTGTCACGACCATGTTTATGGCCGTGACTCCTTGGGAGCCGCATACAGTTGCCCGCGGTTTGGGTTGTAGTGTCAACCGCAGCTGGAGGCATAATGTGGTTAGCCTCAAGTGCGGTTGCCGCGGACAACAGCTATGTGTGCGGTCCCCTTGGAGTTGTGTGCGTGTTTGTATGCACTTTTGTATGTCTGTGTGCACTCTGTTTTGTGTTTGGTGTGCACTGACATCTTTCCTTCACTGTGGCTGTCCATGGCAACGTTTGGTTGTATTGTGTACATGTGGTGGCAGTGTCCCGGCCTTCGGGCTGACTCCCAGGACACGGTTGCCACCCATGTCATTGCCTGCGGCAACAGCCACAGTGTGTTCGTTGTTTGGACACTTCCCCTTTAAGTTGTGTTTTCCCTTCTGTGGTATTGGAAGGGTTAACTCCCTTTCTGTGTGTGTGAGTCACGGGGTGTGTCTGACTGTTGGGTGTGGCCTCTTGGCCCTATAAAGCCTCAGTTGAAGGCAGTAGCCAGAGAGGGTGCTTCAGCCATGCTTGCTGGAGACATCCTCCTGGTTACTTACCAACTGCCAGTGGGGGCCATCCTTCTGGTCATAGCAAAATAATAATGTTGTTTGGTGTCTTGAAGATGTGTTTGGTTTTATGTTTCTTTATTGCACCTATGGTCCTGGGTTCCCGTGTGTTGTGTGCTGAGTCCTGTTGTCTGTGGGCAGTACTTCCACATGGGTTCCAGGCTTTGTTGTCTGTGGCAGGTGAGTGTTATGTTTGTGGCAAGTTCCTGCCATTGCCATAGGTTGTATTTGTTCTCCCTTCCATGAAGCTTGGCCAGTGAGACTCCTGTTCCTCCGTATCCAGAAGGAACAGGTTGTCTTACCCTGACTCCTAGTCCAGGGACCGGTTGGAGGGTGAGTTAGGGCTTCGAGGTTCCTGAGCATGGGTCCTCCTACCTTAAAGGTCGGCCCATGCAGCTAGGAGTTAGGGTCAGGTTAGGGACGCTTTAGGAGGTGACTTGCTCCCTAATCCTGTGGTCCTGGCCGAGCAGCCTTACATCATGTGGCATCGCACGGCTGAGGATTTTCCCCGTCCTCAGCCGTGACATGGATACCGAAGGTACTGCTGAGGTCCCGCCGTGCTGCTGGAGGCATCTAGTGGAGGTGCCCTTCCTTCGAGCTGGTGCTTCCTGGACCTGGAAACGTCTGGGTTTCTGTTCCTCTCTCCGTCGCCTCCACTTCACCACTGTCGAGATCGGAAGGCTTGGATATTCGCTCCTCTGTTTTTGTTTGTCCTCGTCTGCTCTGGTGTAGCCTTTTGCTTCCTGACTTCATGAATGAGCCATCTCCTGCCTGCCTCCACTTTGTTAGGATTGGAAGTTTTGACTGTTTTGTCCACTGTTGTAAGCTGCCTACACTGGCCCTAATACCACATCCTGCCTCCTGGTTATAGTAATAAGACACCTCATACTTTTAGGAATAAGTTACCCTCTCTATGGGTTCTTAATGTGCCTCCCTGATCCCATTGTTGCCAATGGCAATATATATATATATATATATATATATATATATATATATCTGTATAAGTGAATATAGCTTGTGTTTTCTTTATTTTTGGGGGAGGAGAAGAAAAATATATATATATATATATTCCTTGTTGATTTTCCCTGAATTCTGTTCCCAGTTGTAAATATCACCCCATGATAATTTCTGACATCTCCACAGTGGTCGTCACAGAGGTGGCCCATTCTCCACTTTGACTCTTAAACGTTCTTCTCAATGTTCATCCTTGGTGTCTGGACTTCTTCAGTAACAGGTGAGCCTAGATACCAGATTTTCCGGAAGTTTTGATATTTGTGGCTGGTTTAATGTTCTATTTCTCCCTGAGCCCCAACGATGGAGAACATTCTTCTTCTATCCTGCCTCATTCAGACTTTATATTAACATTGTCCTTGAATTTGTCCCATTCAAGTTAAAGGGACACTGTCACCTGGATTTCACTTACTGAGCTATTAACCACATCAGTCTCCACATTAAAATATACTAGTATTACAGCCCTTTGTCCCTGCGGCCGTTGGAGCCCAGCCGCGCCCATTATCTCGGAGCCCAGCACTGCCCCACTGCTAATTTATTCACTGCTCATCACCGGCGTAATGTGTTTGTTGCGCCCAAAATCTCGCATATGCGCCGTGGATACACATGTCAGCGCCCGCGTGGTGTCCTGGCATCGGCCTTTACAGAACAAAGTTTGCATGCGCCAGCTTTGCTCGAAACAGTAAATGCGCGAGGGTTCGGGCAAAACAAGCACATTACGTCAGCGATAAGCAGTGAATAAATTAGCAGTGAGGCGGTGCTGGGCTCTGAGATAATGGGCGCGGCAGGGCTCCAACGGCCGGAGGGACAGCCCCTTGGGTTCCTTATCGAAGTAATTACCATATGATTAAAAGCTATTTTCTAGACAAATGAAAAGACACAAGGCAGTAATACTAGTAAATTTAATGTAAATTGTGGAGACTGATGTGGTGATGTTAATAGCTCAGTAAGTGAAATCCAGGGGACAGGGCCCCTTTAAAGGTTAGAACTCTTATTGTAAGTGTAGAGCATACAATTAGAGGATGTTCTCTAACAGTTTATGTGGTTTTTGGCTGATATTCTTTGCCTCAATCTGTGCCAAATCCGCATCCGATTGTTATGAATATGAATCCACATTGACCCAGATTTTTCTTTTTTCTTTATGGTTTTGAAATTCACATAAAAAAACAAATAAGCCCCATGTCTACTAATCTGCATGTGCCTGAAGTGCAAATCTGCATCAGAAATCCAAGAGTCAGCCTTGACCCAGGATTCTGTGTCATATACTTCCAAATGGCAGATGTCATGTGAACAGACCCTTAAAGGGGATAGGGGATACTTATTAGACCGGTGGGGGTCCTACCACTGGGACACCTAACAATTATAAGAATCTGTACCCCTTGCAGCACTTCTGAAATGAACGGAGTATCAAGTCACGTTACCATGGGAGTTCTGGAGATAGCTGAGTACAGAGCTCCATTATCTTCAGAATTTACATAGAAATGAATGGAGCGGCAGCACACATGCCTGATCGACTGCTCCGTTCATTTCAGGGGGGCTTCAGGAGGTACAGTGCTCCCGTTCTCCTGATCGGTGGAGGTCCCAAAGGTAGTGGATAGGGGATAACTTAAAATAACCGGAACACCCCTTTAATATCCAGAAGACACTTAGCATGCTCTTCATTTACAGGACACCAGAAAGATAACATTTCACATGGAACTGTCAAACATGAGCACTTTTCATCCGGACTACTTCTTTCTCATTGGAATCCCTGGCCTGGAGGAATCTCATCTCCTGCTCTCCATCCCATTCTCTATCATGTATGTCATGTCTCTTCTTGGAAACTCTACCTTGATTTTGGTGATTGGAACAAACAAGACTCTCCAGCAGCCCATGTACGTATTCCTGATGATGTTGGCCGCCTGTGACATCCTCCTGAGCTCCACCACCGTACCCAAGACTCTCAGCATCTTCTGGTTTAACTCTCACACAATCTCCTTTAATGGTTGTCTTGTCCAAACCTTCTCCATTCATTTCAACTTTGTAATGGAATCTGCAATCTTAGTGATCATGGCCTATGATCGATTCTATGCCATTTGCCGCCCTTTAACTTACACATCAACCCTTACCACATCCTTCATAAAGAAGGTCATTGCTGTTGCCCTTTGTAGAAATGTTTGTTTTATTACACCATTTGTTTTCCTACTTTACAGATTACCGTATGAAGGCAGCATTGTAATAGAGCACACGTATTGTGAGGACATGTCCATGGCCAGGCTGGCTACTGCCGATAAACTAGTCAATGTTGTGTATGGACTTGTCATAGCAGGTTGTTCTTCTGGTATAGATTTAATCCTCATAATAATTTCATATATTGTGATTATCAGGGCAGTTCTAAGACTCCGATCCTCAGAAGCTCGTCTCAAAGCCTTCAATACATGTGTGTCTCATGTCTGTGTCATCATCCTCTTCTACACTCCGGCCTTCTTTTCATTCATTGCCCATAGAGTTGGCTATAAATACGTTACTCTTCAGGTTCACATCCTGGTGGCCAATCTCTATGTCCTTTTCCCACCAATGATGAACCCAATCATCTACGGAGTGAGGACAAGGGAGATCAGATATCAGGTGATGTCAATGCTTCGTAGAGAATTTACTAGATATCAATAATAATGGGATTTATATATACAGTGCAGACCAAAAGTTTGGACACACCTTCTCATTTAAAGAGTTTTCTTTATTTTCATGACTATGAAAATTTTATATTTTTACACTGAAGGCATCAAAACTATGAATTAACACATGTGGAATTATATACATAACAAAAAAGTGTGAAACAACTGAAAATATGTCATATTCTAGGTTCTTCAAAGTAGCCACCTTTTGCTTTGATTACTGCTTTGCACACTCTTGGCATTCTCTTGATAAGCTTCAAGAGGTAGTCACCTGAAATGGTCTTCACTTCACAGGTGTGCCTGTCAGGTTTAATAAGTGGGATTTCTTGCCTTATAAATGGGGTTGGGACCATCAGTTGCGTTGAGGAGAAGTCAGATGGATACACAGCTGATAGTCCTACTGAATAGACTGTTAGAATTTGTATTATGGCAAGAAAAAAGCAGCTAAGTAAAGAAAAACGAGTGGCCATCATTACTTTAAGAAATGAAGGTCAGTCAGTCTGAAAAATTGGGAAAACTTTGAAAGTAAGGGCTATTTCACCATGAAGGAGAGTGATGGGGTGCTGCGCCAGATGACCTGGCCTCCACAGTCACCGGAGCTGAACCCAATCGAGAAGGTTTGGGGTGAGCTGGACCCAGAGTGACGGCAAAAGGGCCAACAAGTGCTAAGCATCTCTGGGAACTCCTTCAAGACTGTTGGAAGACCATTTCAGGTGACTACCTCTTGAAGCTCATCAAGAGAATGCCAAGAGTGTGCAAAGCAGTAATCAAAGCAAAAGGTGGCTACTTTGAAGAACCTAGAATATGACATATTTTCAGTTGTTTCACACTTTTTTGTTATGTATATAATTCCACATGTGTTAATTCATAGTTTTGATGTCTTCAGTGTGAATCTACCATTTTCATAGTCATGAAAATAAAGAAAACTTTTTAAATGAGAAGGTGTGTCCAAACTTTTGGTCTGTACTGTATATACATTTTATTTTTATTTTTTTTCGAGTGAACTTTTTTTTAAGAATGTTATTTCATAGGGACACTCACACTTTAATCTATATTGGGATTAGCCACAGAAAAACAGAAGAACCTTGGAGATCCTTGGTTCAATTATTATACTATTTAACTAGGCATACTGACTATTAGGGTTGACCCTGCTGATTAAAATTATTTCTGTCCTTTGAAAATTGTTGATGGTGTTCCAAGAAAAGAGATATTGATGGCCTCTTGTTTACATAGGGCTGTCTATCTGCATGCCATTTACCATTGAAGTGGACAGGTTGGTTCTGCAATTCCTTGTGCTGTTACTAGTACTAAGTAGACAGTGTGCAAATAGACAGACCCATGTAACAATGAAGAGGCTGCAGCACTCCCAGAAACTCTGCAACCCTTTCACTTCATTTATCATCAGGGGTGCTAAGAGTTGGACCTCCACCGATCAGGTATTGATGGCCTATCCTTGTCCTCTTTGGTGCTGGGTTTATACAAGAGCATCAAATTGTGAATCCTCCGCATCTAGTGCATTTAAATAAGAATGTGATGTATATTAATGTCTATAAAAAGTATTCACCCCCTTGTATATCAGCAATAAATCACAGTGATCATGGACTGCGTTACTATTCACACCCTTCATTATGACAAATCACCACTGGGGAAGACAGTTGGTTATAAAAGCACATAATTAAGGGGCATTCTAAAGATGAGTGAATCGATTCTAAATTAACCAGATTTTTTGCTAATTTCACAAAAAAATCTGACAAAAGAATCCAAAACTTTTCTGATTGGCTTTGGAGCATTTTACTGTCTACGTTGGTGGGCAAAAGCATGGAGGAGGAAGAAGAAGGATAGTCACATGACCCTGAGAGGATTTGGGGGCTTGCCCTGATTGGCTCTTATGCTTTCAGACAGCCTGGATGAGCCATTCATGGGGGCAGCAGGCAGTGCGGTGCCCGAGCAGCCCAACATCATTCA
The DNA here is from genome assembly GCF_014858855.1 of Bufo gargarizans. Classification (NCBI taxonomy): domain Eukaryota; kingdom Metazoa; phylum Chordata; class Amphibia; order Anura; family Bufonidae; genus Bufo; species Bufo gargarizans. The sequence continues at coordinate 15,548,638 of NC_058082.1, read as the reverse complement.
GTAGCAGCTGTAGCCCCAGTGGTGGTAGGGGCAGTGGTAGCAGTAACAATGGTACTCTGGGCAAATACAAAACAGGGAGTCAGGAGGAGAGAATATATATCACAGTCTAATGAAAGTGCTGGGGAGGGTGGGCGCTATGATGATGATTGTGTGTTGGACAAGACCTGGGAGCCGGATCGGGATTCAGGCATAAGTACCACAGCTCTATTTTGTACATGAAGCGTTATCTCCGGTCTCTGTGGGGAAATTGAAGTGGCTGACAACTAGTGCAACAAGAATGTCTTCTTTCTCCCGGTCTTCTTTGTAGGGACCAGGCCACATCCACGTGTAGTCCTTGGCATCCTCATCATCACTTCTGCTTCTCTCACTCAAAATACTTCTCCTTGGCTCCATCGCCAGCTATGAATAACAGACTGTGTGGCTAGGCAACAACTCTGCACACCTAGCAATCTGCTGGTGCACATCCCACATCGCCAAGTTGCTGACAGTGCAGTCTCTGCCATACCACTTAGTAGAGTCTGCTGCCTTTAGGAAGCTGGTAGCATGCTCTCAGCCTTGCTGGAAGATTCCTTGGCAGCATTATTTCTCCCAAAAAGCCATCCCTAAATTGTACTTGATTGAGAATGTGGGTGGCTTCTTGCAATTCTCACTGTGGAACTAAATGGATTCCATAGTGGACACCTGGTGCAGCTGTTATGAGCATGGGCAGTATATGTCTTTTATGGTAAAAGTTTATAGTGGCAAGGCATCACTGCAGCAACAAGACCAGGAGGACCTACTGATACGGCCACATTTGTGTCGGTCTGGTTTCCACAACAGCTACTAATCCACCTTCTCCACTTCTTCCTGTCCACAGCAGCAAGGCACAGCATCGCTCCCACTCCCCCCCCTCCTGTCACATATGTAAAGTGAAGTGTTGCCATGCTGATCAGCCTGGTCGGGAGTAGCCAAACAGCCAATCACTTGCTAAAGTGCATCAGGTAGCAAGTATCCCGCTGCTGTCTTTTCGCCAACTGCAACTGGGGAAGGTGGTCAGTAACCATTGTGGCTGCTCTGCATTTGGAGAAAATAACACATGCTCCCCATATGCCACATGTCATAAACTTAGTTGTGCAGTGCTTTTTTTAAAAGTAGCTTACGGAAAGTGCTGGCAATGTCCAGGGGGCTGTCCTCACATTTCAGCCATTCTTATGTGGCAAGAAGACCTCCTGGACTTGCAGGGACAGAACGGTCTGCTGTTACACCACTTAATCCATAATGTTCTAACTCTCTGGACTTCCACTCTGCACAAGCTCAAGTGTCTGTGAGAGCAGCGTAAAGAGCTGAATGATTTTGTCATGTACCAGACCAACATGAGCATGTTTTGTTTCCAGGTCAGGCAGTGACAGCTCATCCGAGATGCCTGTAGGTGCTGAAGGCCTTCAAAGAGGCACAACATTTGTCAGTAGGGACAACTGCAGGTGGCATGAATGATCTCATCCCTCTGATATTTATCTTAGAACATATGCTCACACTCATGCAAGGGACAGCAGCAGAAGACGAAAATCTAACACATCTACCATGTAGATGTTGTGGACTCACAAAGATAAAGTCCCATGGAGAAGGATGAGGAGCTGCCAATGTAGGGAGTGGAGGAGTCGATGGTTGAGGAGCAGGAGGATGTTAATGATGACAAAGACACAGGACAGGAAACCCAATCATCTCAGTGGGGGACAGATCCAGAAAGAATTGGGTCCTTGTGAAGGCAGGCCAGAATGGTGACCTGTATGCTTGCTTGCTTACATAAAGATAGATGTATCATTGATAACAAGCAGTTTCATGATCAATGGATAGCCATTCTTTTAGACTCTCTCTATAAAAGCAAAATGGGGATGTTTTCCTCCTGCCAAAAGGGAGGCTAAACTTCTTTATTACCAGGAAACACTGTGTACTTAACTTGCCACAGTTTTCGGGCGGACAGATGACTGCTGCCCTCTTGTCTGAGGCTCTTCTCTAACCCCACAGAGTCACGCACCTCCCACCGTCTCTGCTGCCACAAGCAGCACTCACATGATGGGGAAATTCTTTCAAGTGCCAGGCTGGGGGAAATAAGCAAAAAGATATCTACTGCCTCAATGCCCAGGTTTAGTCCTACCAGGAATCTGTACTTCCTCTGGCGCATACCCTGTTCCTGAGGCGTTTTCAGCGCCTCACGGGACGTGGTGACACCCAGACGGACCAAGTTGTCTTCCACCAGTGTCCAAAATATTACACTCCTCTGACTAAGGCCGATAAATAGATCTGCTCTCGCTGATAGTGCCCCATCATGCCACTGAGGCAGTCTGGCTGCCTACCGTCATGTTTCACACTGTATGGTTGCTTCTATCACAGCTGCTGTTCTTTGCTGCTAATCCCCTACTGTCACTTCCACTACCGCTACATAGTGACCACTACTACTACACACTCCACTAATCACTGGCTATAGTGGTGGCCAGCCTCAGCCAGTGATTTACAGTCCAGGGGTCTCCTGCTATTTGGTAGGAGATCTGTGAGGTGAGTGAAACCTTTTCATTCTGTTTTATAAAGTTGGGGGATGCAAAAAGGCAGCAAAAAAACAGGAAAATCCTGGAGAAAAAACACTGCAGTCTGCAAGACAACTTAGATTGAGAAAAGGATTGAATTTCTAGACAACGATCACAAACATCAATAATTAGTTTTACCAGAGAGGTAGACTATGTGGCTACAAAATGATGGAGAAGGAGACATTTTTATGCGTCTTAAAGGAAAATTCTCTGAAATGTGCCCTGTTGGAGCCTATTTTTTTTTTATTTTAGGCCATGGGAGTACGGTCCTTAAAAATTTGACAATCACAGGACAGAAAACATTAAGTGATTATGTGGCTCGAGGTACATTATGCGGGCAATTGATAAAAATTTTACTGTAGGCAACTGGACTACAGGTCCCAAACATTAGGCATTTACCGGACAAAAAAGATCAAGTGATTATGTGGCTGGATCAATGGATATCAATTTTACTGCAGGCCAGTACAATTACAGGTCAAATACATATGTTTAAAAGAACTAAAAATATAAAATTTAATTAAATACATGGCTAACGAAATCCCCCCGCTTGAAAAAAAACTAATGGTAATAGTTGAACTTCAATAACACGTGGTTGTCACTGGTGTTCCTCCGAGGCCCCAACAATTATTCATTCACCGGACAGAAAAGAACAAGTAACTAGGGATGAGCGAACTCGAACTGTATAGTTCGGGTTCGTACCGAATTTTGGGGTGTCCGTGACACGGACCCGAACCCGGACATTTTCGTAAAAGTCTGGGTTCGGGTTCGGTGTTCGTCGCTTTCTTGGCGCTTTTTGACGCTTTCTTGGCGCTTTTTGAAAGGCTGCAAAGCAGCCAATCAACAAGGGTCATACGACTTGCCCCAAGAGGCCGTCACAGCCATGCCTACTATTGGCATGGCTGTGATTGGCCAGAGCACCATGTGACCCAGCCTCTATTTAAGCTGGAGTCACATAGCGCCGCCCATCACTCTGCTCTGATTAGCGTAGGGAGAGGTTGCGGCAGCGACAGTAAGGGCGAGATTAGGCAGATTAACTCCTCCAAAGGACTTGATTATTGATCGATCTGCAGCTGTGGATCATTGAGCTGCTGATACTCAATTGCTCACTGTTTTTAGGCTGCCCAGACCGTCTGTCAGTCACTTTTTTCTGGGTTGATCGGCGGCCATTTTGTGTCTTGTGGTGCGCCAGCACAAGCTGCGACCAAGTGCATTTAACCCTCAATGGTGTGGTTGTTTTTTGGCTAAAGCCTACATCAGGGTGAAGCTGTCACACCAAGTGCATTTAACCAGCAATAGTCTGTTCATTTTTTGGCCATATACTACATCAGGGGCAAGCTGCGCCCGTCACCAAGTGCATTTAACCCTCAGTAGTGTGGTTGGTCAAGCTGTCACACCAAGTGCATTTAACCAGCAATAGTGTGGTTATTTTTTGGCCATATCCCAGTCTAATTCTGTCAGTAAATCTATACCGGTCACCCAGCGCCTAAATACTAGGCCTCAAATTTATATCCCGCTAAATCTGTCGTTACCGCTGTACTGTTCTGGCTGGGCAAGTTATTTAGTGTCCGTCAAAGCACATTTTGTTCTGGGTTGAAATACAATTCCCAATTTAGCAATTTCATAATTTAGTGGTTTCTGCTATATCAGAGCTATTTGAAATCTATCCCTAAAAGGGTATATAATATTCAAGGTGCACATAGGGTCATTCAGAATAACTTCACACACACGCTACTGTGCATTTCCAAGTCTAATTCTGTCAGTAAATCTATACCGGTCACTCAGCGCCTAAATACTAGGCCTCAAATTTATATCCCGCTGAATTTGAATACAATACATTGGGCCAAATAATATTTTTGTTGTTGTGGTGAACAATAATAATGAGGAAAACATCTAGTAAGGGACGCGGACGTGGACATGGTCGTGGTGGTGTTAGTGGACCCTCTGGTGCTGGGAGAGAACGTGGCCGTTCTGCCACATCCACACGTCCTAGTGAACCAACTACCTCAGGTCCCAGTAGCCGCCAGAATTTACAGCGATATTTGGTGGGGCCCAATGCTGTTCTAAGGATGGTAAGGCCTGAGCAGGTACAGGCATTAGTCAATTGGGTGGCCGACAGTGGATCCAGCACGTTCACATTATCTCCCACCCAGTCTTCTGCAGAAAGCGCACAGATGGCGCCTGAAAACCAAGCCCATCAGTCTGTCACATCACCCCCATGCATACCATGGAAACTGTCTGAGCCTCAAGTTATGCAGCAGTCTCTTATGCTGTTTGAAGACTCTGCTGGCAGGGTTTCCCAAGGGCATCCACCTAGCCCATCCCCAGCGGTGAAAGACATAGAATGCACTGACGCACAACCACTTATGTTTCCTGATGATGAGGACATGGGAATACCACCTCAGCATGTCTCTGATGATGACGAAACACAGGTGCCAACTGCTGCGTCTTTCTGCAGTGTGCAGACTGAACAGGAGGTCAGGGATCAAGACTGGGTGGAAGACGATGCAGGGGACGATGAGGTCCTAGACCCCACATGGAATGAAGGTCGTGCCACTGACTTTCACAGTTCGGAGGAAGAGGCAGTGGTGAGACCGAGCCAACAGCGTAGCAAAAGAGGGAGCAGTGGGCAAAAGCAGAACACCCGCCGCCAAGAGACTCCGCCTGCTACTGACCGCCGCCACCTGGGACCGAGCACCCCAAAGGCAGCTTCAAGGAGTTCCCTGGCATGGCACTTCTTCAAACAATGTGCTGACGACAAGACCCGAGTGGTTTGCACGCTGTGCCATCAGAGCCTGAAGCGAGGCATCAACGTTCTGAACCTGAGCACAACCTGCATGACCGGGCACCTGCATGCAAAGCATGAACTGCAGTGGAGTAAACACCTTAAAACCAAGGAAGTCACTCAGGCTCCCCCTGCTACCTCTTCTGCTGCTGCCGCCTCGGCCTCTTCTGCTGCTGCCGTTTCGGCCTCTTCCTCCGCCTCTGGAGGAACGTTGGCACCTGCCGCCCAGCAAACAGGATATGTACCACCAACACCACCACCACCTCCGTCACCAAGCATCTCAACCATGTCACACGGCAGCGTTCAGCTCTCCATCTCACAAACATTTGAGAGAAAGCGTAAATTCCCACCTAGCCACCCTCGATCCCTGGCCCTGAATGCCAGCATTTCTAAACTACTGGCCTATGAAATGCTGTCATTTAGGCTGGTGGACACAGACAGCTTCAAACAGCTCATGTCGCTTGCTGTCCCACAGTATGTTGTTCCCAGCCGCCACTACTTCTCCAAGAGAGCCGTGCCTTCCCTGCACAACCAAGTATCCGATAAAATCAAGTGTGCACTGCGCAACGCCATCTGTGGCAAGGTCCACCTAACCACAGATACGTGGACCAGTAAGCACGGCCAGGGACGCTATATCTCCCTAACTGCACACTGGGTAAATGTAGTGGCAGCTGGGCCCCAGGCGGAGAGCTGTTTGGCGCACGTCCTTCCGCCGCCAAGGATCACAGGGCAACATTCTTTGCCTCCTGTTGCCACCTCCTCCTACTCGGCTTCCTCCTCCTCTTCTTCCACCTGCTCATCCAGTCAGCCACACACCTTCACCACCAACTTCAGCACAGCCCGGGGTAAACGTCAGCAGGCCATTCTGAAACTCATATGTTTGGGGGACAGGCCCCACACCGCACAGGAGTTGTGGCAGGGTATAGAACAACAGACCGACGAGTGGTTGCTGCCGGTGAGCCTCAAGCCCGGCCTGGTGGTGTGTGATAATTAGGGGGCGAAATCTCGTTGCAGCTCTGGGACTAGCCGGTTTGACGCACATCCCTTGCTTGGCGCATGTGCTGAATTTGGTGGTGCAGAAGTTCATTCACAACTACCCCGACATGTCAGAGCTGCTGCATAAAGTGCGGGCCGTCTGTGCGCGCTTCCGGCATTCACATCCTGCCGCTGCTCGCCTGTCTGCACTACAGCATAACTTCGGCCTTCCCGCTCACCGCCTCATATGCGACGTGCCCACCAGGTGGAACTCCACCTTGCACATGCTGGACAGACTGTGCGAGCAGCAGCAGGCCATAGTGGAGTTTCAGCTGCAGCACGCACGGGTCAGTCGCACTACAGAACAGCACCACTTCACCACCAATGACTGGGCCTCCATGCGATACCTGTGTGCCCTGTTGCGCTGTTTCAAGTACTCCACCAACATGGCCAGTGGCGATGACGCCGTTATCAGCGTTACAATACCACTTCTATGTCTCCTTGAGAAAACACTTAGGGCGATGATGGAAGAGGAGGTGGCCCAGGAGGAGGAGGAGGAGGAAGAGGGGTCATTTTTAGCACTTTCAGGCCAGTCTCTTCGAAGTGACTCAGAGGGAGGTTTTTTGCAACAGCAGAGGCCAGGTACAAATGTGGCCAGCCAGGGCCCACTACTGGAGTACGAGGAGGACGAGGATGAGGAGGAGGTGGAGGAGGATGAGGATGAAGCATGGTCATAGCGGGGTGGCACCCAACGCAGCTCGATCCATCACTGGTGCGTGGCTGGGGGGAAAGGAAGGACGATGACGATATGCCTCCCACAGAGGACAGCTTGTCCTTACCCCTGGGCAGCCTGGCACACATGAGCGACTACATGCTGCAGTGCCTGCGAAACGACAGCAGTGTTGCCCACATTTTAACGTGTGCGGACTACTGGGTTGCCACCCTGCTGGATCCACGCTACAAAGACAATGTGCCCACCTTACTTCCTGCACTGGAGCGTGATAGAAAGATGCGCGAGTACAAGCGCATGTTGGTAGACGCGCTACTGAGAGAATTCCCAAATGTCACAGGGGAACAAGTGGAAGCCCAAGGCCAAGGCAGAGGAGGAGCAAGAGGTCGCCAAGGCAGCTGTGTCACGGCCAGCTCCTCTGAGGGCAGGGTTAGCATGGCAGAGATGTGGAAAAGATGTGGAAAAGCTAACTGCACCACCACCTGATACGCAACGTGTTAGCAGGAGGCAACATTTCACTAACATGGTGGAACAGTACGTGTGCACACCCCTCCACGTACTGACTGATGGTTCGGCCCCATTCAACTACTGGGTCTCTAAATTGTCCACGTGGCCAGAGCTAGCCTTTTATGCCTTGGAGGTGCTGGCCTGCCCGGCAGCCAGCGTTTTGTCTGAACGTGTATTCAGCACGGCAGGAGGCGTCATTACAGACAAACGCAGCCGCCTGTCTACAGCCAATGTGGACAAGCTGACGTTCATAAAAATGAACCAGGCATGGATCCCACAGGACCTGTCCGTCCCTTGTCCAGATTAGACATTAACTACCTCCCCTTAACCATATATTATTGGACTCCAGGGCACTTCCTCATTCAATCCTATTTTTATTTTCATTTTACCATTATATTGCGAGGCTACCCAAATTTGAATGAACCTCTCCTCTGTCTGGGTGCCGGGGCCTAAATATATGCCAATGGACTGTTCCAATGTTGGGTGACGTGAAGCCTGATTCTCTGCTATGACATGCAGACTAATTCTCTGCTGACATGAAGCCAGATTCTCTTTTACGGGACCTCTCTCCTCTGCCTGGGTGCTGGGCCTAAATATATGCCAATGGACTGTTGCACTGGTGGCTGACGTGAAGCCTCATTCTCTGCTATGACATGCAGACTAATTCTCTGCTGACGTGAAGCCTGATTCTCTGCTATGATATGAAGACTGATTCTCTGCTGACATGAAGCCAGATTGTCTGTTACGGGACCTCTCTCCTCTGCCTGGGTGCTGGGCCTAAATATATGCCAATGGACTGTTGCACTGGTGGCTGACGTGAAGCCTGATTGTCTGTTACGGGACCTCTCTCCTCTTCCTGGGTGCTGGGCCTAAATATCTGACAATGGACTGTTGCATTGGTGGCTGACGAGAAGCCTGATTCTCTGCTATGATATGAAGACTGATTCTCTGCTGACATGAAGCCAGATTGTCTGTTACGGGACCTCTCTCCTCTGCCTGGGTGCTTGGCCTAAATTTATGAAAATGGACTGTTGCAGTGGTGGCTGACGTGAAGCCTGATTCTCTGCTATGATATGAAGACTGATTCTCTGCTGACATGAAGCCAGATTGTCTGTTACGGGACCTCTCTCCTCTGCCTGGGTGCTTGGCCTAAATTTATGAAAATGGACTGTTGCAGTGGTGGCTGACGTGAAGCCTGATTCTCTGCTATGATATGAAGACTGATTCTCTGCTGACATGAAGCCAGATTGTCTGTTACGGGACCTCTCTCCTCTGCCTGGGTGCTTGGCCTAAATTTATGAAAATGGACTGTTGCAGTGGTGGCTGACGTGTAGCCTGATTCTCTGCTATGACATGCAGACTGATTCTCTGCTGACATGAAGCCAGATTGTCTGTTACGGGACCTCTCTATCTCTGCCTGGGTGCTGGGCCTAAATATATGCCAATGGACTGTTGCACTGGTGGCTGACGTGAAGCCTGATTGTCTGTTACGGGACCTCTCTCCTCTGCCTGGGTGCTGGGCCTAAATATCTGACAATGGACTGTTGCATTGGTGGCTGACGTGAAGCCTGATTCTCTGCTATGATATGAAGACTGATTCTCTGCTGACATGAAGCCAGATTCTCTGTTATGGGACCTCTCTCCTCTGCCTGGGTGCTGGGCCTAAATTTATGAAAATGGACTCTTACAGTGGTGGGTGACGTGAAGCCTGATTCTCTGCTATGATATGAAGACTGATTCTCTGTTACGGGACCTCTCTCCTCTGCCTGGGTGCTGGGCCTAAATATATGCCAATGGACTGTTGCACTGGTGGCTGACGTGAAGCCTGATTGTCTGTTACGGGACCTCTCTCCTCTGCCTGGGTGCCGGGGCCTAAATATCTGAGAATGGACTGTTCCAGTGGTGGGTGACGGGAAGCCAGATTCTCTGCTATGGAACCTCTCTCCAATTGATTTTGGTTAATTTTTATTTATTTAATTTTAATTTTAATTCATTTCCCTATCCACATTTGTTTGCAGGGTATTTACCTACATGTTGCTGCCTTTTGCAGCCTTCTAGCCCTTTCCTGGGCTGTTTTACAGCCTTTTTAGTACCGAAAAGTTCGGGTCCCCATTGACTTCAATGGGGTTCGGGTTCGGGACGAAGTTCGGATCGGGTTCGGATCCCGAACCCGAACATTTCCGGGAAGTTCGGCCGAACTTCTCGAACCCGAACATCCAGGTGTTCGCTCAACTCTACAAGTAACTATATGGCTGGAGGTAGATTACAGGGTCGTTGGATATTAATTTTCCAGCAGGCCAGTGTACTGCAGACCCCAAAAATTATGCATTCAGTGTACATGAAAGAACAAGTAGGTATGTGGCTGGAGGTAGATTACATGGTTATTGGATATCAATTTTCCAGCAGGCAAGTGGACTGCATTCACCGCACAGAAAAGAACAAGTAAGTATGTTGCTGGACTGAGTCCATAATGTTGAAAAAACAGTTGACTCTTTGCAAACTGATAAAGATATGTTAAAATCTAAAACCGCGCTGCTAGCCTCAGAAAATCAATCACTACAAAATAAGCTGGAGGATCTGGAAAACAGGGCAAGGCGAAATAATGTTCATATAATTGGTTTTCCAGAAGGAGTTGAAGGCCGACAGCTAGAGGAACTACTTAAAGATGTGGTTTTGAACAATCTTGGTAGTGATTATTTTTCCTCTACGTTTCAAATAGAAAGAGCCCACCGAATACCAGGAGGGAAACCTATTCCAGGGAGGCCGCCGCGAGCAATTTTAATGAAACTATGACTGTCTGCCGATAGAGATATGATATTGAGAAGAGCAAGAGAGTGCACACCTATTGAATATCAGGGCACCAAACTGCTCTTTTTTCCAGATTTTGCTCGGCAGACTCAGGAAAAAAGAAGAAACTTTATAGAGATAAAGAAACGCTTGGCGTCTAAGGACATTAAATATTCTCTACAGTATCCAGCGAAACTAAGAGTGATTCATAATGGGACTTCCCAATTTTTTGAAAAACCACAACAAGTGCTAGATTGGATGGAGCAAATGGGCATATGAAATTGTGTAACACCATCATGGAGGGGAGGTGGGGTTAGGGTAAGGGAGAATGGCCGGAGGTTAGAGGTTCACTGACCAGATCGGGCGGACCAGGGGAGGGGGGAGGGGGGAACCCACCTTGCAGGTATGGGGTTGTGTTTTTTTTTTTTTTTTGTTTTGTTTTGTTTGGTGTCTTCTTTCCGCTGCAGTGAAGGATGTCCACTAGAATTGTAACTTGGAATATCAGAGGGCTTGGGGAAAGGTTCAAAAGACAAGCTATCATGGATGCATTAAAGAGATACCTTCCAGCAATTATTTGCATGGTAGAAACTCATCTTTCTAAAGAAACCGTGTTCCGCCTGACAACGGGATGGTACTCTCAATCTTATCACTCCACTTTTAGTAGTTCCTCTAGGGGCGTCTCAGTTCTGATTCATAATTCTGTGGACTTTACCCTCATAGAATCCTATATAGATGACCAGGGTAGGTTTATCTTTTTGCATGGTAAGCTGCATGGTTACAGATACATCCTCGCTTTCTTTTATATACCTCCGCCTTTCTCAATGTACCCACTGATCCAGCTAACACTTTTCTCTGAAGGGAGATCAGAATGCAGGCTAGTTCTGATGGGGGACTTCAATGCGGTCATGGACCCCAATAAAGATAGATTCACATTAGATGCAGAACGGGTGAGGAATTTATGTAATTCCCCGCTGTCACAGTTCTGCTCGGAGGTTGGACTGGTGGATATATTGGAATATCTTGGCGGAGGAAAGAGAGTATACTCTTGTGTTAGCAGGGGCGGTAGAGCAATGTCTAGGATCGATTTAGCATTTACTAATGAGAGCAATCTGAGTAATATCCAGAAGATACTATATGGGGTAAGAACAGTTTCGGACCACTCACCCGTACTGGTTGAGGTTTGCACTGGGAAGAATAAGGATAACAGGGGGCTAGGATTTAGGCTGAATCCATATTGGCTTACTATTATGGATAACCTTCAGTCCATTAAATCCCTGATGTCCTCCTTTTGGGAGGTGAATCTCCCCTCTGCTAACATCAATATAGTATGGGATGCCCTGAAAGCATATCTGAGGGGGGTCTTTATAAGTGAGATTGCTGCAGCAAAGAGAACATTAAAAAAAAAAAGAGGAGGATCTGGCCAAGGCTGCTGCAGACACAACTGAGCGATTTACCAGTCAACCTACTGAGCATAAAAGGGAAGAGATGCAAAAGGCCAGCTGTTCCTTGGAGAAATATATAATAGAGAAAGCAAATCATAGAGTATTCTTCAAGGGCTTAAAATATTTTGCGGAGTCTGGACGTCCTGGTAGGCTTTTAGCTAGGATAATCACACATCAAGACAGGAAAAATCAATCTATTATCTCGATTCGCAATACAGTGGGGGAAATTATAACAGACCCAGAAGGAATTAGGGAAACCTTTTTACAATACTTTACTCAGATATATAGTCCCTCTTCTGGCTTGTCACCCGATCTGGCGACGCGGTTCCTGGAGAGGATTCCACTCTCTACTTTAAATGAAGCCCAAATAGAATATCTGGAAGAGGAGTTATCTCTTTCGGAGCTCCAGGAGGCTTTGGGATCTGTCTCGGGGAATTTGTCGCCAGGGACGGATGGGCTTCCATATGAGGTTTACCGTAAGTATAGTGATGTGATTCTCCCTCAGCTGCTAGAGGTTTTTTCCCAGGCAATACAGGGAGGGAGCCTACCATGGTCTATGATGGAGGCTCTTATTGTCTTAATTCCTAAAAAGGACAAAGACCCGATAGAAATGAGTTCTTATAGACTAATCTCGTTATTAAATACAGACGCTACAATACAGGAGGCTTTCACAGGTCATATCCACTATTATCCACCCAGACCAAAATGGCTTTATGCCAAAAAGGGGTACCCATCATAACTTGCATAGGCTATTTATGAATATTCAGTCCCCGGGATGTGGTTCCCGCTCCATACTGTCGTTGGATGCCACCAAAGCCTTCGACAGGGTGGAGTGGACTTTTCTCTGGGAGGTGATGAAAAAAATGGGCTTTGGCCCTAGATTTATGGCGATGGTTCAGTTATTATATAGCTCCCCAGTTGCTAGGATCAGGATCAACGATACGATCACAGAGAGCTTTACCCTAGGAAGAGGTACCCGTCAAGGCTGTCCTCTCTCCCCCCTCTTGTTCAATATCTATATTGAACCCTTAGCAGCTAGCATAAGGCAGGATCTGCAGGTGGCCGGTTTCGGCATAATGGGGAAGCATGACCGTGTATCCCTTTATGCAGATGATATCTTGGTTTTTGTTCATCAAACAGAAACCACTCTCCCTCGTATAATGGATTTGGTTGGTTCCTTTTCTGTGCCATCTGGTCTGGAGATCAATTGGGAGAAGACTGTTGTCCTTCCTATAGACGAGTTGCGAGGCGACTGGGATAACCAGTTAACAGTTTCTGACTCAATAAAGTACCTGGGGATTTCAGTTTCTGCCAAACCTCAGGAATATTTACAACTTAATTTGATTCCCCTGCTGATAAAGCTGAGGGCTAAAATCAAGATATGGCAAAAAATTCTGCATGCAAGAGCGGACAGAATCTCTTTAATAAAAATGGTAGTACTGCCCCAGGTCCTTTATGTCCTGCGCAACTCGCCTGTATGGATCGCAGACAAGTATTTTAGATTGATAGAGCGGATGCTTAACGACCTACTATGGGGGAGGAAGCGTGTGAGATTGAAGGCACTCTATTTCTCCATGCCCTATAACCAGGGAGGTCTTAACCTCCCCTATTTTAGGGGTTACTTTATGGCCTCTCAACTTAGCTTTTTTAACGACTGGGAAAATAGCCATTTTTGCAACAAAGTGGTGAGAGACTCAGGTTTTACGGACTTTTTTACCGTATTGGAGTCCGATTACTTATCAAACATACAGACTGGGTATACACTTTTTTGCAGAATGGCTATAAAGACCTGGCGGGCTATTAGGAGTTGGTGTGGAGTTAAGGCATCACTTATTTGTACCCCATTATGGCATAATCCAAAGCTTTTAAATTTAAGGGATTTGAATTGTTGCCAGTATTGGAGGACTAAGAATGTTCAGTACCTATATCAGGTGGTTAGTGGTGGACAAATTTTGCCCCCGATGGAGTTAGGGCAAAGGGCAAATTTGGGTGAGGTGGCTTGGTATGCATATTTCCAATTGAGGTCAGCACTCTCTAGCACTTTGAATAGTCACCTTCTTCTTATAGATACTCCTGAATTCTTACATGATTTAATTACTAAGAAAGCTGTCACGAAAAATTAAAATATCACATTGCTATAGACACTTAATGAAAAAAAATTTGGGGGGTCTTCTTTCTCCAGGACAGAAATCCTGGTCCTCGTTACTCTCAGAGGTGGGTCCCCCAGATTGGGAGAACATAGGGGAAAGTTTAAAATTTGTTTCACAGAATTTTAATCACACTGTTGTACAATTCAATATTTTGCACAAAATATATGTGACACCTATGTGGTTATATAGGAGAGGACTCAGAGCCTCCTCTGACTGCCCACGCTGTGGAGACTCCGAGGCAGATTATTTACATCTGTTTTGGGACTGCCCAATGGTAAGCAGCTATTGGAGATCGGTCCAAATTACCTTGGCTCGTAAATTTAATATTGTTGTTCCTTTGTCTCCCAGGATATGGGTCCTGGGAGACTTATCGGAGGTTAATTACCAGCCCATAAAATGCCAATTATTGATTAAGGTTATGTTTTTGGCCAGGCTTCTTGTTTCTAGACTATGGTTTTGCTCTTCCGCTCCAGACTGTAGTAACTGGTTGGCCCTGGTCGAGAAAGTGAAAAGCTACGAAAGGATTTTGTATAAACAAAGAGGATCCTATTTAAAGTGGGGTACACTGTGGGAAGACTGGGACATGGTTAATTAATCAATTTGGAATTGCCTTTTTTATTATATATATTTTTCCATATTTTTTTTCCTGCAAGGTGGGGGGGGGGGGGGGGATAGGTGGGGTGGGTTGGGGATGATCTTATTAGTCCGGTTTTTCTGTATGCATTGTAATTGGTGAAGGATGTGAAGTAACATCTGAGCATTGGAGTATCTCTAGGAACGCTGGAGGATGGCGGGACCCTCCGGCACTGAATAATGGCTAAATTTTTATATCAAATCAGGGCACTGTGCGCTCTATGGGCGGGGACCCGGGGCTCGGGACCCTGGGCGGCCCGGGGACCGGGTGTGACCCGAAATGCGGTTCTCTCTGTCTGATATGCGGTTTGACTGCAGGCAGTGATACGATACATGCTGCATGGGTGCCACTAGGTTTCTCTTAAAGGGGACAGAGCCGGTCTCTGGTGGTGTTCTTGTCCACATTTCTTTTAAATGCCGGTGATTGCCGAGTGATACTCGACTTGAGTCCCTTTGCACATGAGATACTGGTGTGATTGTATGCAAGGTATGGTTAAGTCGGGCACTAATTTTCAATTTTAACTAGTTGGGGATGAGGCAGCAAAATATGCATGTGGATTTTTTTTTTCCCCCACTGCGATAGAAGACTGCTGGACCCCCCAGTTTGCTCCAAGAAATGTTTGCGATCAAAGATCGCTGTAAGCCCGCTACGCATGGTTAATGTGAGCACCAGGTGAATAGATTTAAGATTGTTAATCCTGCCGTTTCTCTCACCCATATTCGGGAGAGGGCGTGCGGGGTGCGCGCTCGCTCCCTGGTGGCCGCCCGGGCCGCGGGCCCCCGATCTCTGCCCTCTATAGATATTAACATGCCAAGTCAGATGCTGTGTGTGTTTGCCTGATTAGGCTGTTGATGTCGGGTGAACCCCGCTCTCCTCTTAGCAAGTGAGATCTCCATCTGACTTGTATTATCCCCATAAGTATGGGTATTTGTATGAAATTATTATTAACCATGCTTATAAATCAGAAACTTAAGATCCCCAAACCTCATCAGACCCCCAATGCTCAGATCAAACAACACAAATCAGACTCACAGTGTTAGACCCTCAGTACTTAGATATTCCCCCCCATGCTTTGATCCCCCCATGCTCAGATCCCCCCCATGCTCAGATCCCCCCCCATGCTCAGATCCCATTCTCAGATCTGACCCCCATGCTTAGACCTGACCAACCCATGCTCAGATCTGACCCCCATTGCCTAGATCAGGACCCTCCATGCTCAGATCAGACCCCATTGCCAGATCAGGACCCCCCATGCTCAGATCAGACCCCCATGCTCAGTTCTATAATTTAAAAAAAATCTCTTCCCTCTCCTGATCAGACACCGGGCTCCTGCTCGGGCACCTGCTACTCTGCAGGTCTGACATGCTCTCCACTGTGACCTGATGAACACAACATCAGGTCATAGTGCGTGTCTCCACGTACTAAGTTCTCACACTGTGTGCATCAAGACATAGTGGAGAGTGAGCTGGAACTGTAAAGTAGCAACAGTGCCCGATCAGGAAAAGAGATCTGAGCCTGGGATGGACAGTGAGCCGGCCTGACTGCTTCCCGGCTCCACAGATAGAGCCGCACTTGAAGAATCAAAGAGCCGCATGCGGCTCAAGAGCCACAGGTTGGCCACCCCTGATCTAGTGTGTCTATAATATATCTGTATAATTTATTCACCCCCTTGTATATCAGCAATAAATCACAGTGATCTAGAGTCATAATGGTTATTTTTTTTTTTTTTTAAATAGTTTTTTATTTGAATTTCACATAAAGAACAGATCCATAAAAAAAACAGAGAACACGTTACTCTAACACTAAGCATAATGATTACAGTTCTTTTTCTTTTCCCTTCCCCTCCCTCCTCCCCCCCACCCTCCACGTGGGGACGCGAAAAAAAAACAAAAAAAACTCCGACACTAAAGTAGCCAATTTTTCCATACCTGGTCGAGATTTGATGACCTTTTTTTGTGATTTTTCATCACTCGTTCTTCTTTAATTAAATTATCTATCATTTTTCTCCACTGTCCCACCGTCGGTAAATCTGCTTTTATCCATTTCCTGAGTATAAGCAATCTGGCCTGGAATAATACTTTATTCAAAACCAGTCGTGTTTTTTTATTTAGCTTCAAATGTTCAGTTGCCCCTAGAATACAAATTATTGGATCCCTGGGCAGCCGAACTTTCAAGAGCAAAAATACGGTTTCCATTATTTCTGTCCAATATCTATGGAGCTTGGGACATCTCCAAAAGCAATGTATTAAGTCAGCTCTCTCCTCCCAGCATTTTGGACACTTATCTGTTACTTTCACTCCCATTCATTTCAGCATCCATGGAGATCGATGTAATCTGTGCACTATAAAGAATTGTGAAATTTTATGTGAGCCCCTATCCGAGATTGTCGCGTAATTTCTAAGAGCATCTCTCCAATTTTCTTCTGTAAGGGAGTCTAGATCCTTCTCCCATTTTCCTACAGCAAGCATTGTAATCCTTTTTCTCTTACCTTCCATCAGAAGCCTATATCTCCTTGCGGTTGTTCCTGCTCCTTCCCCTACTATAGTAAACTTATCCAACCTGTCTGATTTTTCCCTTCTATACCTATCCTCCTGTACCCCTATCCGCAGTGCATTCCTAAGTTGAAAATATTTATATGTATCAGTATGGGGGATCCCAAATTCCAACACCATTGTATTAAAGTCCTTCAGCTTATCTTCATCAAATATCTGGTCTAGATATATCATTCCTTTTTTTCCCCAATCTATATAGTCCCTTATTGTTTCTAATTCTTTTAAATTAAAATTTTTCCATATCGGTGTGTATTTCAAAAACCCTTTAATCTCCAATATCTTCTTAATTTCCCCCCATACGTGTTCTATTAGATTTAATATCCTATTATCAGAATTTTTTTTCCCCAAGAAACCGGACTCCAACACCTCTAAGTGATTACCTCCCTCTTTCCAACCCCATCTATTTAATTCTTGCCTACCCACTTGACTATCTAAACTACCCTTTATATTCCCATATTGGGTTATTAAATAATAAAGAAACAGATTGGGGACCGCTAATCCTCCCTCCTGAACTGGGAGCTGAAGGACTTCCTTCTTTATCCGAGGGATCGCACCCTTCCAAATAAAGTCCCCCATTAGTCTATCAAATAGTTTGAAGGTAGTCTGCGGTATTCTCACTGGAGCGTTTTGAAGTATATAAAGTATCTTTGGGAGAAGGACCATTTTTATTAGGTTTACCCTACCTTGGATTGACATTGGCAGTCTTTTCCATATATGTATTTTAGTTCTTAATTCTTTTATTAGGGGAAGGACATTTAATTTTTCATATTCTTCTATATTTCCGGAAATTTGTATGCCGAGATATTTAAAATTTTCATGTTTTTTAAGAACATACACTCGTGTATCTCCCTGAAATTGTCTATCTCCTAATAATAACATACGTGATTTCCCCCAATTTATCTTTAAACCAGAAAAAAAAAAAAACTTATCTATTATCTCTATCACTCTATTAAACTGATCCCCAGTGTTTTGCAAAAAGAGTAAAATATCGTCTGCATACATTATCAATTTTTCTTCTCCACCCGCATATTGGAAGCTTTTAATCTCCTTATCATTTCTTATTATATTTGCCAAAGGTTCAATTGCAATGGCAAATAGCAGTGGGGAGAGAGGGCATCCCTGCCTAGTGCCCCGAAATAGGGCAAAAGGCAGGGACAAGCTCCCATCCACCACCGCTCTAGCCCTGGGGTTTAGATATATTAACTGGATCCACCCTATAAATCCCTCCCCTATACCAAATCTCCTCAACACTGCCCATAAATAGTCCCATTCGATACAATCAAATGCCTTTTGGGCATCCAGTGAGAGTATCGCTTTCTCCCCTGCATCCGATCTATTGGCTTCAATGTTGAGGAATAACCTTCTTATATTGGAGTATATTGTTCTACCCGGTATAAATCCTGTCTGATCTTTATTTATTATTACTTTAATGACCCTTGAAAGCCTATCAGCTAGGACTTTTGCCAGAATTTTAACATCCGTATTCAACAGGGATATTGGCCTGTATGAACCGGGATCTGTTGGTTCTTTTCCCTTTTTTGGGATTAGTGTAATAATTGCTTCCTTCATAGAGTTCGGTAGGTCGCCTAATTTTCGAGCTTCGTCCAGTGTTATCTTTAATTCTTGTACTAAAATCTGGGAGAAGGTTTTATATATTTCAAAAGGAAGCCCGTCCCCACCCGATGCTTTCTCAGATTTAACCTTCCCCAGAGCTAGATTTATTTCTGCCACCGTTATTTCTTTTTCCAGATATTCTTTTTGGGACTTAGATATCCTACTAAAGGCGATCTCGTCCAGGTATGAGTCTAGCTCTTGCTTTGAGTATTGTACCCTGGACTTAAATAGCTCTAGGAAATACTCCCAGAACACTTTTTTAATACCTTCGGGTGTGGTAATTAGTTTGCCCGTTTTATCTTTGATTGCACCTATCCATGATTTCCCTTTTTGATTTCTCACTATATTTGCTAATATTTTACCGACCTTTTCACCCTCCGAGGCTAGTTGGATGCCTTGAAAGAGCAATTCTTTCCTGCTTTTCTCTAATTGATATATCTTCGACTTTTCCTGCTCTTCCTCACAAACTCTCTTATTTAGTGCGGTAGGATATCTCATGCTTGCCATTCCTGCCTCTTGCAGTTTTTTCTCCAATGCCTTCCCATTCTCTCTAGTTCTTTTTTTTCCAATGATTTACCCTTTTAAACAAAACTCCCCTCAGAAAGGCCTTGACAGTGTCCCAAACCACAAGTCTACTGGCAGAACCGTTATTTTCCCTAAAAAAGTTTTTTAGTTCCTCAGTTATACTCTCTGTGTCTGAGATCAATGGTAGCCAATGGGAGTTGAATTTAAACAACAGCGGGGTATTGTTTCCATCCAAGTCCAACTCGACTGTCATTGCATTATGGTCTGACAGGGCCATAGGTATATATTTTGTCGTGATCCTATTTTGGGACATTAAATTTTTATTTCCAAAGGTCATATCTATTCTCGACCAAGTTTGGTGTGTTTTTGAATAACAAGAATATCTAGTTTCATCCGGGTGCTGAACCCTCCAAACGTCTATCCAATTAAATTCGTGGGCTACTTTACAAAAGTCTACATTTTGTGCTCCTCCCCCTCTGCTAGACGTCCTATCCCTGAGTGGATCCATAACCGCATTGTAATCACCTACCGCAATCAATATACATTCCTGTTTATTTAGCATGAATCTATACAATTGATACAGAACATCTGGTTTATATGGTGGTGGAATATATATATTTGCAATTACAGTTTTAATCCCTTCTACATAACAATATAAAAAGAGGTATCTACCATGATCATCGGTCTCACATGCCAAAAATTCAAACTTAATCTTATTATGTATCAGAATTGAGACCCCTCTGGAGTAAGTGGTATATACAGAATGATATCCCACCACCACCCATCCTCTCTCCAGCCATCTTACTGATTCCTTATCCAAATGTGTCTCCTGGAGGCAGATGATGGCTGGCAGAAACCTCTTCATCCACTCAAGGATAGCATATCTTTTAACCCTCTCACGGAGCCCCCTCACATTCAATGAAAGGATCCTAACCATCTAACAGAGGGGGAGGATAAAAAAAAAAAAAAAAAAAAAAAAATTTCCACGTCCCCACCCCCACCCCCCATATGTACCCTCCCATCAATATAGTCCCCCCTTCTGCTAGCCAGCAGTCCGGGCAACTCCATAACTTAGCGTGACTCCTATCCCTCCCCCCCCCCACCAGCCTCAAAGACCCTCTCCGTCCGCCCATTCACTAACTTCCTCCGGAATCTGAAAAAAAGAAATCTTGCCATTATATTCCACCCTTAATTTTGCCGGAAAGAGTAAGCTATACTTTATGCCTGCCTCCCTTAACCTTTTTTTGACCGATATAAATTCTCTTCTTTGTGCGTTAGTACTAAATGAGTAGTCTGGAAAGAGTTTGATCTTTACACCCTGTATATAAAATTTTTCCGAGGTTCTTGCATCAGATAGTATTTCATCTCGATCCTTAGATGGTAAACATTTCACCAGTATAGATCTGGGGTAGTCCCCTGGCGCCCTATTTTTTGTGGGGACCCTATGTGCTCTTTCAATAGAGAAAAAGGGAGAAAGAGTACCTTCTTTGCTATTTTCCCTCAACCATTTTTCCATAAATTCAGTACAGTTTCCTCCTTCCGCTCGCTCTGGGATCCCCACACATCTTATGTTAGCCCTTCTTGCTCTATCCTCCTGGTCTACCAGTTTTTGTTCCATCTTAACGTTTGTTTGTTTTAAAAGGGCCACCTCCTTCTCTAATTTCTGCACGGATTTCTCTAGGGTGGGAATTCTTTTTTCCATCTCTTGTAGACGGTGCCTTACTTTTTCCATCTCGGCTCGAATAACCATAACATCCGTTTGCACTGCCCCAAGCTGGGTTACTAAATTACCCATTAAATTTTCCATCCTTGAGACAGTGCAAAGTATGTCCTGCACCATTTTTACATCCGTTTCTGTGTATGTCACTGGTGTTCCCCTCTCTCCATCACCCCCTTCAGCTAACGTCTCATGTGTCGATTCCTGCGCTCTGGCATCCACCATTTTTTCTTTTTGTGGGGATCTAGGCCCAGGTGAATTCGGGACCAGGTACCTATTTAGACCAGATTGTTTAGGCCCACTTTCCAGCCCTACTGCTGATCGCCTGGTAGTACTCCCCGTGGGGCCGCGCTGTTCTTCCCTTTTTTTTGACGGCATTTTAAGATCTCTTCCCTCTTTTCTTATTCCTCTTTCCCCCCTTTCTTCTTTCCTTCTCTTTCTCTTCCCCTTCCTCTCTCTCCCCTTATCCGTTTATTTATTCCCTTTTCCCTTTTTTCCTCTTCTCTCCCCCTCCCCTCTCCCCCTCCCCTTTCTCCTTCCCCCTCGTCCTTTCCCCTTCCCTTCTTCCCCTCTTTCCTCCCCCCCTTCCTCTCCTCTTCCTTTCCCCCTCTTCTTCCTTTCTTCAATTATATAATCCCCCTTCTCAAGTCAGTCACAAAGACCCAGTACAGTCAATAAATTACATCCATGGTTATATACAATGGTTAGTTCAGAGGGGGAGAGAGAGTAAAGAAAAGAAAGAAAAAAAAAAAAAAAAAAAAAAAAAAAAAGGTCCATATTATCAGTAGGATCAAACCGAAGAAGGAGAGGCTACTTAGAGAGTTGAGGATCGGGATCCAGATATATGAGGGATACAGTCAGTTAACTGGTTAGTCCAAAAAAAAAAGAAGAGTTTAGTAGAGTTAGATATCTTGAAGGGAATACGGATTTCTCAGTCGGGGTTATTGGGATTATTAAGTATTGTACTCCACATTCCAAACACCCTCCCCCGCCCTTTTTATTTTATTTTTTCTCCAGATTCAATTCGGTTCACTCTGGCACAATCCACCCTCAATAAATGCCTCCAATACCAGCCAGGTATCGCAGTACGGGTGCACTTTCTTTATTCTATGGCTGCCACAGTCTGCACTCCCATAGTCACGGCCGCAATGAAAGACTAGCCCACCGTCAACTGCAGTCTCAGGGGTACTTGACACCACCACAAAACCTGTGGGTAGTCTTCCTTAGATTTCCACTTCCGAATGGCTGAGGTGGCCGCCCCTTCGGATGTTCAGAGCTGGCCTCACCGCTAAAAATCAGTAGATGTGGATGGGGATCAGTAGGGATCGATAAGACAGGACCACAAAACTTGAGAAAGGCCCCCCCCCCGAATACCGTCTCTGTCCAAGACTCCACTATTAGCAGGCGAATGTTGGCCAGAGCTCCCTTTTTTTGCGCTGATAGTTCGCAAGCTGTGTTCCGGCCCCACCAACCTTCATCCTGGCGGCACTTTTGCTCTCTTCCCAATACACAGAGCTGCGATATCTCGCCACTCACCGACCGACGGCTCAGGGGCAGACTTCCAGGGACCGACGGCTCAGGGGCAGACTTCCATAATGGTTATTAAACGCAAACTCATGGACTGCGTTACTATTCACACCCTTTTATATCAGCAATAAAATAAATTAGTAATCTACATACATTTATTATGGTTATTCATAAATTGTATAAGTATTCATTAAGAAAATT
Source organism: Bufo gargarizans (assembly GCF_014858855.1). Classification (NCBI taxonomy): domain Eukaryota; kingdom Metazoa; phylum Chordata; class Amphibia; order Anura; family Bufonidae; genus Bufo; species Bufo gargarizans. The sequence goes on along the minus strand of NC_058082.1, from coordinate 15,525,934 downwards.
CATCAATTTGGAGTAGTACATTTAGATCTAAGAAGCTGAGTAGCTCTTAAAAATGGAAATTGAAAGACTATGGCAAAGCTTAGCATAGGCTGAGCTAGAAACACGCTGGTCAAGCAGGATGTTGGGGAAGGAGGCCACAAAAGAACATTGAAGAGCATCCAAGCTTCTGTGGCTGAGATGACATAGGAAAGACATGAAAAATCAAAATGCAACGTCAAGAGAAATGTTCTATCTGACAAACTGCCCATGTCCCACATCCAAAAACACTCATCCCCTGTCTACAGGATGTGTGTGGGGTCTCCACAGATCACAATAAGGGGGTCTTGTGTCTCCCATATGAATGGAACTGTCATCAGACAAGCCTGGTGACACTTCATTCATTGTCTGTCAGACACTCCCTATTCTGTGGAAATGGGATGAGTTTAAAAGGGTTCTCCAACATATTTTTATATATGGGGCAGTATGTTTTAAAAAAGCAAACAAAAATCAATGCTTTACTCACTTCACAGATACTCTGTTGCCATCCCAGTGCTTACCAGGTCCCAGGTGGTCTCTGCCTTCTGGCCCCCAGTCCCACAGGAAAAGGCAGAAGATGCCCACTCAGCCAATCCGTGACCACAGCAGTGACCCACCTCAGCCAGTGATTGGCCAGTCATTGGCTGAAGAAGGGTCTCCTGCAATTTCCAGGAAGACAGAGACCAGCAGGAACTTGATAAGCATTGAAATGAAAGTGGTGGGAGATTGGGGATATCAGTTATTCTGTTACCTTTTTACACTATACTACCTCTTGTCAAGATGCATATTCCAGAAATTTAATAAAAACTGTGGAAATATACAGGAAAATCCTGGAGGAAAACCTGCTGCAGTCTGCAAGAGAACTGTGATTTATTTTCTAGATGATGGCCACAAACAGTAATATTAGACAAAAACATTTTACCACAAAAGCAGGGTATGTGGATATTATCTTCTTGTCACAGGTTCTACAAACACAGAAAACAAGAATGTTGAGTGTTAATTCAAGAATCTCGGGAAAGGAGATGGGGCAAACATCAGGTCCTTTTGCATTAAAAAAAACATATGTGATGTACAGTGGGATGCGAAAGTTTGGGCAACCTTGTTAATCGCCTTGATTTTCCTGTATAAATCGTTGGTTGTTATGATAACAAATGTCAGTTAAATATATCATATAAGAGACACACACAGTGATATCTGAGAAGTGAAATGAAGTTTATTGGATTTACAGAAAGTGCTATAACTGTTTACACACAATCAGGCAGGTGCTACATGTGGTCGCTGTTTACACACAATCAGGCCGGTGCAGACATGTGGTCACTGTTGTTGTCATTTTATTGATTCCAAAACCTTTAGAACTAATTATTGGAACTCAAGTTGGCTTGGTAAGCTCAGTGACCCCTGACCTACATACATAGGTGAATCCAATTATGAGAAAGAGTATTTAAGGGGGTCAATTGTAAGTTTTCCTCCTCTTTTAATTTTCTCTGAAGAGTAGCAACATGGGGGTCTCAAAACAACTATCAAATGACCTGAAGACACAGATTGTCCACCATCATAGTTTAGGGGAAGGACACAGAAAGCTGTCTCAGAGATTCCCGCTGTCTGTTTCCACAGTTAGGAACATATTGAGGAAATGGAAGACCACAGGCTCAGTTCAAGTTAAGGCTCGAAGTGGCAGACCAAGAAAAATCTCGGATAGACAGAAGCAACGAATGGTGAGAACAGTCAGAGTCAACCCACAGACCAGCACCAAAGACCTACAACATCATTTTGCTGCAGATTGTCATGGAACCATGAACCAGACGTACAACAAGAGATAAGTGGAAATAAGAAGGCTTTATTGAAAAACAAGCTGTAAGCAAAAGTCCAAACGGATGGCTAAACCGAAGCAGGGTCTTGCGTAGACAGAGGTCAGGAACCAGAAGGGTAGTCAGACAAAGCCTGGATCAGGAACCAGCAGGGTAGTCAGACGAAGCCAGGATCAGGAACCAACGGGGTACTCAGACGAGGCCAGGATCAGGAACCAGAAGCAGCAGCAGTCTTAGAAGCATGTGAACACAGGAGGACCAAGCAAGGAACTGAAGCCACAGACCTCCTATATATATGAGCTAGGCATCCAGCTCCTCCCAGTGGGAAGGAGAAGCCGCAGGGTGGGAGGCTACAAGAAACCCAGAAACCAAGATGGCCGCCAGCACATGTCAAACGAAGGAGAACAGTAAGAAGGTAAGACCATGACACAGATGGAGTTACTGTGCATCGTTCAACCATTTGGCACACTTTACACAAGGAGATGCTGTAAGCGAGAGTGACCTAAAGGAAGCCTTTTCTCCTCCACAGCACAAAATGTGCCACTTGAGGTGGGCTAAAGCACATTTGGACAAGACAGTAAAATATGGTGGTGGTTTTATCATGTTGTGGGGCTGTGTGGCCAGTGCAGGGACTGGGAATCTTGTCAAAGTTGAGGGACGCATGGATTCCACTCAGTATCAGCAGATTCTGTAGACCAATGTCCAGGAATCAGTGACAAAGCTGAAGCTGCGCCGTGGCTGGATCTTTCAATAAGTCAACGACCCTAAACACTGCTCAAAATCCACTAAGGCATTTTTGCAGAGGAACAAGTACAACGTTCTGGAATGGCCATCTCAGTCCCTAGACCTGAATATAATTGAAAATCTGTGGTGTGACTTAAAGAGAGATGTCCATGCTCGGAAGCCATCAGACCTGAATGAACTAAAGATGTTTTGTAAAGAGGAATGGTCCAAAATACCTTCAACCAGAATCCAGACTCTCATTGGAACCTACAGGAAGCGTTTAGAGGCTGTGATTTCTGCAAAAGGAGGATCTACTAAATATTGATTGAATTTCTATTTTGTGGTGCCCAAATGTATGCACCTGCCTAATTTTGTAAATTGTAATTATAGCACAATTTCTGTAAATCCAATAACATTCATTTCACTTCTCAAATATCACTGTGTGTGTCTCCTATATGATAGATTTAACTGACCTTTTTTATTGTAACAACCAACGATTTATACAGGAAAATCATGACGATTAACAAGGTTGCCCAAACTTTCGCATCCCACTGTAGCTATCCCTCTTAATGCCAAAACAGAGCTGACCTAGTGCTGGCTAAAAGTGATGAGGTATAGACTCCATAAGACTTGATGCAACCTCCTTGGATTAGTTTTTCCAGTACATCCCAAAGATGACAATCTGATTGAGATGTTGTTGCTGGGGATGACCACACCTTTCGTCTCAGGTGTAGCTTAATTGATAATTCCTCCTCCTATATTTAGTCTGGCCTCACCCATCATGCTTTGCGGCTGATGGCTACTTTTGGATGTTGGAAGTGCTGGTGTTGGTTCTCCTTTGAGTTCCTGCTCGTCCTCCTACTTCAGAGTTAAGTGTCTTTCCATTATTTCTTGTTTGTTGTATTTCCCCTACCTTTTTGGTATTAGGCCTGAGGGGGTCTCCTGTTCCTTTAACTGGGAAGGAATAGACCATCAGTTGTCCTGACACTATCTCCAGGGCCCTCTTAGGGTGATATAGGGCTTAGGTTCCTGTGTATGAACATTCTAACCATCAAGGTCTGTTCATACTGTCATTAGTCAGGGCTCGGATTAGGGACTCACTAGGTGTGACCATCCTTCTTTCCATAGTTTCCAGGTCTAATACCTTTCCTGTCCCCCCTCTGTGTTCGGTGTGGAGTTGGTTCCCACACCACACTGTGACAGACATATTTGTCTCCAAAACAGGACTTCAAAAGGGACACCAGTAAAAAAAAATAAGAAGAAGAAGAAGAAAAAAGAGAAAACTTAGTATCTCTGATTCACTGACTCCTGTACCCTAGATTCATTGCTTACAAGTTCAGGACCATTCCTGCAGTCATTGATCTAGAAATTAGCAACTCATGGGTGGGGCTGCTTTCATCGAGGCTGTACCTAATCCCACCCTTGCGTTGCATCCTGTGATGATGCCGTATGTCTCCCCATTTGCGGCCCACCAGTTGTTAAGTGCTAGTCCTCGGTGACTGTTCCTTAGCATGTCTCCTGCATCTACCACTGCACTCCTGGCCCCTGTCATAATTGGGCGCACTGTATAAGCATCACTGGCCTGGAAATCTGTTTTAGGTTACTTTTGGTTTTGCTCTTTCTGAGGTTGGAGGAAATCTTTACCTCATTCGCATTTTTAAACATTGAGACATAGAAAGATAGTGATATGTCTGCAAACTGAACATTATTTCCCAATTACCAGCAGTTGGATAATTATCTATCCAGTGGTGTCTCCTCAGGATGTCAGATAATTACAGCTAATTGCTCATCATTCCCATCAGAGTTTGCAGAGTCCCTTGAGGTTGCTCACACATGAGGTATTTAAAGTTCCCTCCTGAAAGCTACTCTGCAGCAAGACATCCCCGAGAAGAAGCCTAAGCTCCGGTAAGTCCCCTCCAGATGAGTGGTGATAATACTCTGTCTTTACCTAAGATTTTCCGGAGTGACATGGCATGGCCGGCCATCAGTCCATCATTTCTGACCTTTTCATTTTGCAGGCATTAGGGGAAGATGCACAAGAAGGGAGAATAATTAAGTGCCCTGCTGGCCAAGTGGAGGTTATGAGCAGGGCAGTTGTAGGGAAGGTTCCGGGATTTGTAGGGTGAGAGTTCTGAATTGTGGTCTTCATGTATGTGGCAGCACAGTAGAATGGCAATCTGGCCAGGATATAATAGAAGCCTATAGATCAGGAGTGAATATGGGGAAGGTAATGTTTTGGATCCAGTTTTTTTTTCATGTTTACAAGGTCCCTTGTCTTCCTGACATATTGTGTCTGATGCTCCCGTAGATTTATTGATGCAAAGGTGTTAGGTTAGGGTTGAGGTTAGATAAGATAAACAGTTTATATGGCACAGAGCAACTCATCAAATGGGGATCATTATAGTAGTCGAGTGGATGGCTTGGTTGCCTTGATAACTGGGGTCCTGGGTTTAGATCAATTCAAGAACAACATATATTCTCCACACGTTTGTGTGGGTTTTCTCCAGTTACACCGCTGTCCTCCCGCACTCCAAAAACATATATTGATAGTATAAAACATAGAAACATAGAATGTGTCGGCAGATGAGACCCATGTGGCCCATCTAGTCTGCCCAATATACTGAATACTATGGATAGCCCCTGGCCCTATCTTATATGAAGGATGGCCTTATGCCTATCCCATGCATGCTTAAACTCCTCCACTGTATCTGCAGCTACCACTTCTGCAGGAAGGCTATTCCACGCATCCACTACTCTCTCAGTAAAGGAATACTTCCTGATATTACTTTTAAACCTTTGCCCCTCTAATTTAAAACTATGTCCTCTTGTAGCACTTTTTCTTCTTTTAAATCTTCTCTCCTCTTTTACCTTGTTGATTCCCTTTATGTATTTAGCAGTTTCTCTCATATCCCCTCTGTCTCGTCTTTCTTCCAAGCTCTACATGTTAAGGTCCTTTAATATTTCCTGGTAAGTTTTATCCTGCAATCCATGGACCAGTTTAGTAGCTCTTCTCTGAACTCTCTCCAAAGTATCAATATCCTTCTGAAGATATGGTATCCAGTACTGAGCACAATACTTCAGATGAGGTCTCACTAGTGCTCTGTAGAGCGGCATGAGCGCCCCCCTCTGTCTACTGGTAATGCCTCTCCCTATACACCCCAGCATTCTGCTAGCATCTCCTGCTGCTCTATGACATGGTCTGCCTACCTTTAAGTCTTCTGAAATAATGACCCCTAAATCCCTTTCCTCGGATACTGAGGTTAGGACTGTATCACTGATTGTATATTCAGCTCTTGGGTTTTTACGTCCCAGGTGCATTATCTTGTACTTATCAACATTACATTTTAGTTGCCAGATTTTTGACCATTCCTCTAGTTTTCCTAAATCCTTTTCCATTTGGTGTATCCCTCCAGGAACATCAACCCTGTTACAAATCTTTTGTGTCATCAGCAAAAAGACACACCTTACCATCGAGGCCTTCTGCAATTTCGCTGATAAAGATATTACACAATATGGGTCCCAGAACAGATCTCTGAGGTAGCCCACTGGTAACAAGACCTTGGTCTGAATATACTCCATTGACTACAACCCTCTGTTGTCTGTCCCTCAGCCACTGCCTAATCCATCCAACAATATGGGAGTCCAAGCCCAAAGACTGCACTTTATTGATAAGCCTTCTGTGTGGGACAGTATCAAAAGCCTTACTAAAGTCCAGATAAGCGATGTCTACTGCACCTCCGCCATCTATTATTTTAGTCACCCAATCAAAAAAATCTATAGGATTAGTTGGACATGATCTCCCTGAAGTAAACCCATGCTGTTTTTCATCTTTCAATCCATGGGATTTTAGATGATCCACAATCCTCTCCTTAAGTATGGTTTCCATTAATTTCCCCACTATTGATGTCAGGCTTACTGGCCTATAGTTGCCCGATTCCTCCCTACTACCTTTCTTGTGAATGGGCACAACATTTGCTAATTTCCAATCTTCTGGGACGACTCCTGTTACCAGTGATTGGTTAAATAAATCTGTTAATGGTTTTGCTAGTTCACCGCTGAGCTCTTTTGATAGCTTTGGGTGTATCCCATCAGGCCCCTGTGACTTATTTGTAGTAATTTTAGACAGTTGACTTAGAACCTCTTCCTCTGCAAAGACACATGCGTCAAAAGATTCATTAGTCTTCTTTCCGAACTGAGGTCCTTCTCCTTCATTTTCCTTTGTAAAAACTGAACAGAAGTATTCATTGAGGCAGTCAGCTAGTTCTGTATCTTCTTCCATATACCTTCCGTCTTTTGTTTTTAATTTGGTAATTCCTTGTTTTAGTTTCCTTTTTACATTTTAGAATACACATTGTGTGTCCCAATGGAGGTGCCCATGTGGATGGTGAAAATATATAGGACGTGTTTAATAGATAAATCCCACAAGCACCTTGGTCCTGACTACCTAGCACAAACCCAGCGACCCAAACTCAACTCACGGCGTCATGACACGGGTGTGCATACTGTGATTTCACTTATTCACTGTAGAATAAAGTTGAAAATTGAAGAGGTGTGAATACTTTTCTGAAAACACAAACCCAGCAGAGACTCCATCAAGCAAAATGAAGATCTTGCTGTCCTAGTTCCTCTTGCTTCTTTGCTCATGTTTGGTGTAGAGGGGTCTTGGAGGAGTACACTGTGAAAAATCCTAGTGCTTACTTGAGATGAGGCCCCACAAGGGAGAAATAAGCCTATCCATAGAAATCATCAAAACAGGGCAGAATGACCTGATGTTTGCCGCTCCGAGTTCTCTCTGGTTCTTTTACCCTGGCTACAATTGCTATATGGAGGAGATACTTGCACTAGTTTTAAAGGGAGTCTGTCACCTTGAAAAAGAACCGAGGGCTGGGTCCACAGGTACAGAGGGTACACGATGCCACACAGACAACGGTTCTTACAGCAGTAAAATGTACTGAACAGTAGTAATGGATAAGTGGCTAGGCATATATAAACACAGGTTAACAGCATAAATCAAACAGTAACAGTAATACCGCCTAACGCTAAACTAGTTATTGCTAAATATTCCTGCACAGTCCATAAAGCAGCCTGGCTGCGCCTGAATGTTCCTGAGCGATCTTCTCGTTGGGGTGCACCCTTAAATATTGCGCAATACTATTTGGAATCCAACAAGGTGAAGTCTGTATCTTGCCGCTTTCTTATATGTCCCCAAAGTGTCCCTGGTACAGTACAACAAGTTCTTGGCAGTCTCTTGGTGCTTTTCCTTGATCCCCTGGTTAACTCCAGCACGAACCGGACCGTCAGCCACGTGTTTCCTGGGGCCGATGCTACAAGTGTCTTCCTTGGGGCTGGTGTCCGTTTCCCCTGTGAGCCGCAAATCTTGTTCTGGCTCCACAGGGGTTCTCTCCTGACGTCCTCAGCATTCACCAGGCAGCCTCCGTCTGGTCTCTTCCTGCTCTGTCAGGAAACCCCTCCCGTTCACAGCCTCAAACCTGCATTGACAGTTCGCCATAACCCTTCTGAAAGTCCTAGCCTGCTCCTAAATTATCAGTATTTTGACTTTACAAGGTAAATGAATATAAGAATTTTCTCTATAGTAAACTTCAATGTAGATTAGTCCTTTGCTGCCATCTACTGACCAAACGAATTATAGCAGGCAATTTACACTCTACATTCAATTACATTGGTAAATCCTGCTTACACTCTTACAACCTCTATCTGGCCATATGCAGCGCTTACATTGTCCTATAGCACACCTATACATGAATGTCATGGTACCTTTGTTTTTTTCTTTACACTTGCAGAAGTTGGAAAAACAAAGTTTAATTCATATGCAAATTAGCACTTGCAATTGCCCAGGGGCGGCGTTCACTGTGTTAGAGCCCGGGCTGCTCTGCCTTTTCCATTGTTTTCCCTTCCCCAGCCTCTGCCTCTGCCCGCTCTCCTATTCCCTTGCGTCATCCTTCAATCTGGCCGAGATACAGCGCCTGCACAGTGCCTCGCTGAGCCAGGGCATGCAAACTGCGATGCCCATCGTAGGCACGACCAGTGTCGGACTGGGGCACGTAGGGCCCACCAGTAAAATTTATTTTGGGGGCCCACCATACGAATACATTTGAATATAATAAATAATTTAACAAGTTTTTTATATGAACATAGGCTGGTTGAGGTGCTGTACATCTAATATATGTATGTAGTGAGGTAAATCTTATGTGTTATGTGCCACTTGTGCAGGGGGTGGCAGACAGGTGCCCACCTTACTCAGGGGCCCACCGGGGGATTCAACTGTACCCCTGTGGGCCAGTCCGAGCCTAGGCACGACTATGCATGTGCCAGTGAAACCAGCAGCAAGGGGGCATTCGCCAGCACATGCACAGTAGTTAAAGCGATGCCGTGTCCACAATGGGCCAGAACTCCAGCACAAGAACAGTACATCAAGAGCCTCATGACTTACCGCAGAAGCCTGAGATCATCATGCACAATGCCACGTGTCTGCTTGAATAGTGTAAAGCATGTCATCACTGCACTCTGGAGCAGCTGCACACAAGTCTAAGATCTGTGTACACAATGCCACGTGTCTGCTGCAGCGATGCAAAGCACGGCGACCAGTGCTGGACTGGAGTACCCAGGGCCCTCCGGTGGAATTGATTCTATGGGCCCACCCTGCAGCTACTGTAAATGGAAATAATTTGGGTCTCGTACTTGAACATGTGTATTTTAGCCGACAATCCAGGGGGGCAGAAGAGAATAGTACTGTGCAGGACCACACGGTATCACAGTTTTTCTCATTAAGCAGCGGCTTTTAGGTCATACCTTAGATGTTTTCCAAAGTCAGCAGCATGGATGCCCCTCACACATGGACATTTCTTCTCCTGAACCACCCAGTCCCTCAGCCAGGCCAAACTACATCCAAAGTGGAGCAAATATTTCCAGCAAATGTAAAAGTTTATTGGAGTTAATAGACCATAAGTTTCCCAGACAGTTGAGAAGGGCCCTGCGGGGGGGTTGGTACGAGGTGGCACATGGGGTATTCACTCCAATAAACTTTCCATTGATGGCGCTGCCGAATATTTTCTTTACTTTAGTCTGATATTTATTTTTCTTTTCTGTGTAATGTTTATTGTGGATGATGCGGTGGCACCTGTGGTCGCACTATAATGTATGGTGGCCATATTAGGAGTCTGCATGTCCAAAATAGGGTCATGTGCATGAACCTTCGCACACAATCCATATGATTTTCTTCAGACACGGGGAAGAGAACAATTTTTGTAGTTTTATGAATTTACATTTTACTACTTTTGTAGAGAAAACTGCTTCCCCATGACTGCTGTGAACACTAATCGGGCAGCAGTGGCCGCCTGCTCTGGTCCTGGTGGTCGTGTGTCTGCAGTCTTGAGCAACTTCTCTGTGGCCAGTACGTCAGCCCAAGTTACAGGAAAAATCTGCAAGAAAAAAACGCAACACTAAATGCCCCCAAAGGTCTGGTATAAAAAAAGACAAAATAATTAATACCGGTAAATGTCCCCACACCCCACAATACAGCGGCAGCTTCTCGCCCTGTAGGACCATAACTCATACACCCCCTAGATCAGTGATGGCTAACCTCCGGCACTCCAGCTGTGGTGAAACTACGACTCCCAGCATGCTCCATTCCTTTCTTTGGAGTTCTGAGAACCGTCAAGCAAGTGTGCATCTTGGGAGTTGTAGTTTTAGCACAGCTGGAGTGCCGGAGGTTGGCCATCACAGTCCCATATCAAAATGACTGCTATGGAACAGGGGCATCATTTAAAAAAGTATTTTAGTTGCATTTTGAGGTATAAATATATATATTTTTTATATGAAAAAAAAAAAGTATTTCCGGGTATAAAAAACATAAACAAAAAAGGTAAAAAAAAATTATTATGTAACAAATGGAAAAAAAAATCCTTGTACAAAAAAAAAATGGGCCTGTCAGGAAGAAGGTTAACCTTTATATTTATTTATTACATGGGATTCTGCAATTATTATTTTATTTTTATGGCTTGCCTGTAATTTGATTTTAATTACATTTTTTTTAGAAGAAAAAAACCACCCGTTTTGATCTTTGTGTTTTACTTTATACACTGTGCCCATGCCCTGGAAATGCTAGATTATCTATATCACTCTGAGGTGCCAAGGTCGTAAGGACATTGTCCCACGTAACGGTCAAACCATGGCCGAAAGCCCAGTGTTTTAGACTATGCCTAAAATAGGCGTAGAAAATAATGACTAAGACGGGTCTGCTGGTCGCTCCCCTTCTCCACCCAGACTACGACCTATCGTGAGTGGGGTAAAGTCGCAGACTGCGCCAGAAATGCGTCTAATAAAGGTCTATCTCTGGATAGTAAATGACCCCCGAAGTGTCCGTGAGATTTGTCTAATCCCATGTACTGGATTACACTGGAATCCACGCGGAAAAACAGCATGTAATCTGCAATCTGTGCGGGTCGCCTACGATGAGGGCTACACGCAACATGTGTCACGCAACTTCTTGTCACTGAAAAGTCACGCAACATTTTTTTTATAATTATAGTCTATGGTGTCGCACATGCATGTGTGACATGCTGTGACTGTGGGTAGTTCACCAGTTAGGAGGAGGGGCCACAGTGGAAGAATATGGGCCCCGTCTCTACAGAAACACAGGCAGCAATGTAATACCTGCTGTACTTCCTCCATCCTTGGATCCACAAAATCTAACTCAATGAGTGGAGAATGTACAGTATAGACATCAGGAGCGCAGGCAGTCTACATGAATCTGACAGTGGGGTGCTGATGTGAATACACTGTGCGGGCAGATGGGTCTGTCAGACATCGCAGGCTCGGGCCCACCAAGGAATGTCACGTGGCTATCGAGAACCGCAATGCACACAGGATCCAATGTTCCCCAACTCCAGTCTTCAGGGTCCACCTACCAGTCATGATTTGAGAATATCCCACAGAATGAAGACCTGTGCTAAGTCCTGATGCACCAACACTAATTATATCACCTACTCAGTACTAAGGAAATCCTGAAAACCTGACCGTTAGGTGGGACCGAAGGAGTGGAGTTGAGGAACACTGCTTTAATCCCAATAAAATACGCAAAACTTCCTTATTCAATCCAAGGAAGGCGTCATACCAAGTCCTTGAGATTCTCCCAGTCCAATTGGACCCTAAGGCCCCTTTCACACGAGCGAGTATTCCGTGCGGGTGCAATGCGTATGCAAATCCGGACCCATTCAATGGGTCTGTGTACATGAGCATTGGTTTTCGCGCATCACTTCTGCGTTGCGTGAAAATCGCAGCATTTTCTATATTCTGCTAGTTTCACGCAACGCTGGCCCCATAAAAGTGAATGAGGCTGCATGAAAATCAGTTTTTCAGGGATGGTTGCTAAGAGATGTTGCTTTTTATCATGAGCGAGCAAAACGCAATAATTCGCATTGCACCTGCGCGATAAAAACTGAACACTATCGCAGACAACACTGAATGACTTTGCAAAATCGTGCATTTTTCACTGAATGCATTCGCAACGCATCCGGAACTAATCCGCACACGCTCGTCTGCAAGGCGCCAAGGGGGGATTTTTATCAAAACTGGTGCAATGGAAAACTGGTGTTACCGCCGATAGCAACCAATCAGATTGATCATTTCATTGTCCAATGAAGCTCTGAGGAATGACAGCTGGGATCTGATTGGTTGCTATGGGCAGGTAAACCAGTTTTCTTTTGCACCAGTTAAGTCCACTTAAGAGCCCAAATGGACTGAACGAGGTGTGGAGTTTTGTTCAGTTTCTGTGATGTAGTTTAGGAGACCGGGGCCCAGTTTTGCAGTCCTGTGTGTGTTGAGCTTGTATATGACGGGTTGTGAAGTACGGTATTACATTGAAATATAGCTTTTACTATATTACTACAATATAATGCACCCTCGGTGTATATGTGATTTATGTATTTTATGCTCATTATTGATTCTTTTTAAGATCGGAGTTGGGTCTTTAGCATATGCTCAAAAATCGGGACAGAGTCCCCCAAAACAGTTCTATGTGTTGCATGCTCCATCCACTTCTATGACAAACTACTGCCATTTAAGACCACATTACTGGGAGAAAAATAATCGAATCTCATGGACTTGTTGTGATGTCTTTTGGTGATTTTTGCTTTTAATTAATTTAATGCCTATTAATTTTAAAATCCTGTAGGTTTGTAAATTTCATTGGATAAGCTCCAAGACTTTTATGAACTCTTGACTTGGATGTAGGTTGTAGTATTATTGACCCTTCTGAGCTACAGAGGGATTGACTTTGACCCATATGTCCTATGACCCAGCACGGTGCAGTATACGGTGGTTACCGGACGATATTAGTTAACCCCCCCCTGTGTTTCCACTTTGTATAATTAATGTTTTTGTCATTTTTAGATGCAGGAAACATTTGTCTACGTGATTACATTTGGTGATGTCCAACGTGAGCAGATTCCACCCTGATTATTTCATTTTACTGGGGATCCCTGGCCTGGAGGAGTCACATCTCCTGCTTTCCATCCCCTTCTCCATCATGTATATATTAGCTTTGTTCGGTAATTCTATGATAATGTTTGTCATTAGCTCCAATGAACATCTCCACCAGCCCATGTACATCTTCCTGATGATGCTGACGGCCACGGACATTCTTCTGTGCTCTTCTGCCGTTCCAAAGGCCCTCAGTATATTTTGGTTCAATTCTCATGAAATCCTCTTTAATTGCTGCCTGCTTCAGGTCTTCTCCATCCACTTTCTCTTCGTCATTGAGTCATCCATCCTATTGACCATGGCTTATGACCGTTACATTGCCATTTGCTCACCGTTGACCTATACAACCATCATAACGGCCTCATTCATCAGAAGGACAGTTCTTTTAGCCATTATAAGGGCCTTCTGTATCATCACTCCTCTTGTGTTTCTGCTCAATCGACTTCCATACACTAAAAGTAACATAATCGTTCACACTTACTGCGAGCACATAGCAATGGCACAGAAGGCAACTGTGGACATCACGGTCAATAGTGTCTATGGGTTGGTGGCTGCATTTTCCTCCACAGGAGTAGACATGATCCTTGTTGCTGTGTCCTATGGGGTTATTATTCGCACAGTCCTGAGACTTCCAACCTCTGAAGCTCGGTCCAAGGCCTTCAGTACCAGCATGTCTCACATATGTGTCATCCTCCTCTTCTATATACCGGCCTTCTTTTCTTTTATCGCCCACCGGGCAGGTCAAGGTAAAATACCCCCTTCTGCTCTTATTCTCTTCGCCAACCTCTATGTCATGGTCCCTCCCATGATGAACCCCATAATCTACGGCATCAGAACCAAAGAGATTCGTCAGAGGTTGGCTGCCATGTTGGGTAAGAATATGATGAGAAATCCTTTCCCTGTCTTCAGACTTGGATGGAAGATCAGAAACTTTTAGAAGTTATCGCACCTCAACCACATCAGACAAACAGGAGAGATGTAGAAACGAAAATGATGAAATATGGAGGGAATGCATTAACCATCTTATGAGCTGTATAGAGGCACACATGTATGTAACCACATAAACCCATCACATGTCGCTCTGATAGATCAATCAGCCAATCACTGATAGATGTTCAGGAAATACGGGGCAACATACAAGGACCATTGGATAGACTGTATTGTCTGTGGCAGGGTCTCCTGAAGCACCTCATATCAGCAGCACATGGAAATGCCAAAATATATTAACTTTATTATAGTTGTAACTTAAAAAAGATGCATTCTATTATTATTTTTGTTCTTATTGTATGTTTTTGCTATTATTATTATGTGATCATTCCTCAGATATGATCGTCCATTGCCTACTGTATTGTACATTGTGGTTAATAAATAGCAGACTACATTACCATGTATCTCCTTATTACTGGAGTCTTCACTATTGTCAGCTTCTCTGTCTCTTAACCTTCATTGTGTCTGTACTTCTATGTCTTTTATGTAGATTTCTGGGTTGTAACTGAACATTTCTGAAGGAGGCTATCTCATGAAGAAATCTTCTTTCCATCTGACCTATTAGCGCATATGAACATCATAAAATGGGGTTTCGCACTCGGGGCCCTCCCCTATGAGGCCGCATGAGAAGCCATTCTATAATAGCAGTTCCAGCTCTAGAGGACCCAGTCTGTCCATACAATACATGGTCAGCTGCTCATGACATGGACGTTTCTTCCCACATTTGCTGTCGGAGAGATGTATGGAAGAGGCGTCTGTCAGTAGTGGTCATCATTTTCCTTTAGCTTTAGCTAAATGGTGGATTCTAGAACCCGTGTGCCACAGTGTCTGTAGGTGGGGGTTAGGTGTATACATATAGCTACATAGACAATTCACAAAGTCCAGGGTAAAAATCCCTTACTGAAGCATGGAAGAAGAAAGATTAAAACTAGAGATGAGCGAATTTCTCAAAAATTTAATTATTTTTTTTAAAATAAGAATTGAGTTAAAAAATGGCTATTTCCTGGCAGCAGAGAGCCTTTATAGTGGTGTAGAACACACATAGGGAGTCTGCTGTGGTAGTGAAATAATACTGTGAGTCCATATGACATGCAGATGACGGGCGTCGCTCTTAGAATCACTGCACACGTCACTTATTTGGGCAGTCACGGGGCCAAAACTGACCAAAAACTCAAGTGTGAACTCAGCCTTACAGGTCGATGTTAACGCCAAGAAGAAGAGCACTCCTTTTACAACATTGTTATACAAGTAGAGCCCCCCGACAGAGTGGAAAGGGTGTCAGCAGTAAGTTTGTGTTGACGTCACTGATTATTTTGCCCTTCTGCTGATCCATCAGAACAATAACCCCCAAAAAACAGATCCTGTCTGTGGAGCATCCGCCTTCACTCGGTCAGCATTAGGTCAGTAATCCATCAGTGTTGCTAAAGCCCCCAAAAAATAGGAGTGGATCCAAAACAGATATGACATGTGAATGGAATATTTGCATGTCTTCTGTGTTTTGCACCCACTCCTGCTTTTGGCTACCAAATCACAAGCCAGATCTGATGGGACCACACAGGCCTTACAGCTGCTACACAGACAGGATCCGTTGTGTGTCTAATTTTTCCGTCCTTCTGACAGATCAGAAGAAGGGTCAAATAAATGATGATGTCAACCAGGCCGAAAGGCAAAATAGTGGCCCAGTCATGAAGTGGGGAGGGTGGGAACAGCATGGGAAGTCCACAGAGTGGCCCTATGACATAGTGGTGAGGTGGAAGCAGCATAAGGAGACCACAGAGTGGCAAGGTGACATAGTGAGGAGTTGGCAGCAGCATAAGGAGACCACAGAGTGGCAAGGTGACATAGTGAGGAGTTGGCAGCAGCATAAGGAGACCACAGAGTGGCAAGGTGACATAGTGAGGAGTTGGCAGCAGCATCAGGAGACCACAGAGTGACCCAGGGACATAGTGTGGAGGTGGCAGCAGCATCGGGAGACCACAGAGTAACCCTGTGATCCTGTGGGTGGCAATACCAGTACCAGCTGTAGATTATTGGTAAAGGAAGGAGCACTTGGCATCAGATGTGTGGCATCAGGCGGGTGGCAGCTAGAGATGTCGCGAACATTAAATTTTCCGTTCTCGAACAGCGAACGCAAATTTTCGCAAATGTTCGCGAACGGGCGAACCGGGCGAACCGCCATTGACTTCAATGGGCAGGCGAATTTTAAAACCCACAGGGACTCTTTCTGGCCACAATAGTGATGGAAAAGTTGTTTCAAGGGGACTAACACCTGGACTGTGGCCGGAGGGGGATCCATGGCAAACCTCCCATGTAAAATTACGTAGTTGACGCAGAGTTGGATTTTAATCCATAAAGGGCATAAATCACCTAACAATCCAATTTTTTTTTGAACAACGTGGTTTAAAACATCCAGTGTGTGTATACGATCAGGTATGATGTTTTATCGATCAGGTAGTGTAAGGGTTACGCCCGCTTCACAATGACAGACCAAACTCCCCTTTTAATGCACCGCAAACCACCGCAAACTTCCCATTTGCACAAGGTTGGATACCAAGCTAGCCATGTCCCGTTGATGTCATTGAAGGTTTCTTCCTCCACCCAGCCACGTACAACACCAAGGGTCCCCGAAAGGTGAAGTGAATAGATTTTTCGAACGGGGAGATGGTTAAAAAAATGCTGGCTCCCTCCCCTTTGTTTGAATCCACGGTCACTGCGTCTGCGCCGTGCAATTTACTGTCACACCCGATATGAGTGGTATTTTCTGTAGTACTATTTTCATCAGTTTAATCCCTGTTACGTCCCATATCATGGTGGGATTGCCTTTTGTGAAAAAAAATTTAGGCCGGGTACCTTCGACTGCCGTCACAGTGACAGACCAAACTCTGATACACCAAACTGAATTGATTTTAGGAACCGGGAGATGGAAAAAGCAGCTTGGTCGGTCCTCTTACTCCCAAGTTGGGGCACTGCGCGTGCACGGAGCAATGTGCTGTGACACCCTATATGAGTGGTGTCTTAACTAGTCCTATTCCTATCAGTTTAATCCCTGTTACGTCCCCTATCCGGGGACGTGTGTAGAATTGATTAATCATTGTCGAATTAACGAACCATTACGACATCCTGGAATAATTTAGTTCTGAGCTCTGTACTTGATTTGTATTGGAATTGTTGGGGATTTTTTAAATTGTCTGCATTATTTCTAATTAACTATTAAGAGACTTTAATATGATTTTTTTTAATTTATGTATTAAAAACCCACCCATACAACTTAAAAAAAGATAAATAAATTTTTTTATTTTTTTCTATGAAAACATCCAGCCGTCCCGATCGCTTTTGGTCTGATCATAATGAAGCAACGGCCTTATCATCTGGGGTGTGGCAACATTGCCAACACACTCATAGAGGTGATGATCGCTTCATTGTGATACACAAGCCCCTTCACCACAACAAGGTACCGATCACGAAAGAGGAATTGACACTTGTATGTGCCTTTTTTTTGTTTTGTTTTTGCAGCCACAGTGCAGCACTAGAGGCCAGAAAAATTAGGCATGTACCAATGCCTGAAAAACAATGTTATTGTTGCAGCCGCTGTTGTAGCAGCGGCCGGAAAAATTTATGTTTTCAAGGCAGAAAGGTGACTAAAACATTGCGGCTTGAACCCTAGTTTGTGACGGAGAATTCACGAAAGTCATCCGGTATGCAGACATTAAATACAGCAGCGTGGGGACCATTTTGAGGCCAAGGCATGTCAGTCCCTTCGGGATCCATGCCTCATTCATCTTAATGAAGGTGAGGTAATCAACACTTTTTTGACCGAGGCGACTTCTTTTGTCAGTGACAATGCCTCCTGCTGCACTGAAGGTCCTTTCTGACAGGACACTTGAAGCGGGGCAGGCCAGAAGTTCTATCGCAAACTGGGATAGTTCAGGCCACAGGTCAAGCCTGCACACCCAGTAGTCAAGGGGTTCATCGCTCCTCAGAGTGTCGATATCTGCAGTTAAGGCGAGGTAGTCTGCCACCTGTTGGTCGAGTCGTTCTCTAAGACTGGATCCCGAAGGGCTGTGGCGATGTGTAGGACTGAAAAAGCTCTGCATATCCTCCATCAACAACACATCTGTAAAGCGTCCTGTCCTTGCCGCCGTGGTCGTGGTAGGAGGAGGATTACTTTGACCTCTTCCCCAGTTAGATTCCCGTTGTGCTGTGACATCCCTCTTATCAGCTGTGTAAAGCATATTTTTTAGTTTGGTTTTGAACTGCTGCATCCTTTCTGACTTCCGGTAATTTGGTAACATTTCCGCCACTTTCTGCTTATACCGGGGGTCTAGTAGAGTGGCCACCCAGTACAGGTCGTTCTCCTTCATCCTTTTTATACGAGGGTCCCTCAACAGACATGACAGCATGAAAGACCCCATTTGCACAAGGTTGGATGCCGAGCTTCTCATTTCCCGTTCCTCCTCCTCACTGATGTCATTGACGGTCTGTTCTTCCCCACAGCCACGTACAAGACCACGGGTCCCAGATAGGTGACAACAACGAGCACCCTGGGATGCCTGCTGTGGTTGGTCTTCCTCCTCCTCAAAGCCACATTCCTCCTCTGACTCCTCTTCCTCATACTCGTCTTGCAGCGTTGCCGCAGGTCCGGCAAGCGATGATGACAAGGCTGTTTCTGGTGGTGATGGTGACCACAACTCTTCCTCTTCACGCTCATCTACAGCCTGATCCAGCACTCTTTGCAGGGCACGCTCCAGGAAGAAAACAAATGGGATGAGGTCGCTGATGGTGCCTACGGTGCAACTGACTAGGTTTGTCACCTCCTCAAAAGGACGCATGAGCCTACAGGCATTGCGCATGAGCGTCCAGTAACGTGGCAAAAAAATTCCCAGCTCCGCAGAGGCTGTCCTAGCACCCCGGTCATACAAATACTCGTTAACAGCCTTTTCTTGTTGGAGCAGGCGGTCGAACATTAGGAGTGTTGAATTCCAACGTGTCAGGCTGTCGCAAATCAAGCGCCTCACTGGCATGTTGTTTTGGCGCTGAATGTCTGAAAAGTGCGCCATGGCCGTGTAGTAATGCCTGAAATGGCCACGCACCTTCCTGGCCTGCTTGAGGATGTCCTGTAAGCCTGGGTATTTAGAAACAAAGCATTGTACGATGAGATTCAACACATGTGCCATGCACGGCACATGCGACAACTTGCCAAAATTCAATGCCGCCAACAAATTGCTTCCATTGTCACACACCACTTTGCCGATCTCCAGTTGGTGCGGGGTCAGCCACTGATCCACCTGTGCGTTCAGGGCGGACAGGAGTGCTGGTCCGGTGTGGCTCTCTGCTTTCAGGCAAGTCAACCCCAAGACAGCGTGACACTATCGTATCCGGCATGTGGAATAGCCCCTGGGGAGCTGGGGGGTTCAGTTGATGTGCAGCCAGACGCCACAGCAGAAGAGGACTCAGCCGAGGAGGTTATGGAAGAGGATGGAGTAGGAGGAGTAGAGGAGGTAGCAGTAGGCCTGCCTGCAAGTCGTGGCGGTGTCACCAACTCCGCTGCAGAGCCACGCATTCCATGCTTGGCAGCCGTCAGCAGGTTGACCCAATGCGCAGTGTAGGTGATATACCTGCCCTGACCGTGCTTTGCAGACCAGGTATCAGTGGTCAGATGGACCCTTGCCCCAACACTGTATGCCAGAAATGCCATGACTTCCTGTTCAATCACTGAGTAGAGATTTGGGATTGCCTTATTAGAAAAAAAAATTCGTCTGGGTACCTTCCACTGTGGTGTCCCAATAGCGACAAATTTTTTGAAGGCCTCAGACTCCACCAGCTGGTATGGTAAAAGCTGGCGGGTTAAGAGTTCCGTCAAGCCAGCTGTCAGACGCCGGGCAAGGGGGTGACTCTGCGACATTGGCTTCTGTGGGCAGATGAGATGGAACTGCTCAAGGTGAGAGGAGGAGTGACGGGTGGTTGAGAGAGGGCAAGGAGGACAGCAGTGGTTGATGTGGCTGAAGATGCTGGACCAGGAGGAGGATGGTGGCTTTGAGCTTTTGTGCTGCTTCTACTCATCATCATGTGTTGATCCCATAGGCGTTTGTGATGTGCGATCATGTGCCTTCGCAAAGCAGTTGTACCTAGGTGGGTGTTGGATTTCCCACGACTCCGTTTCTTTTGGCACAGGTTGCAAATGGCATCGCTGTTGTCAGAGGCAGACACACAAAAAAAATGCCACACTGCTGAGCTTTGCAATGACGGCATTCTGGTGGTGGCAACAGCATGCGTTGATTGGCGTGCTGTCTGGCTGTCCCCGGGTGCCGATACATGCTGTCTGACTGTGCCACTAGCTCCTTGCGACGACCTCCCCCTGCTTCCAACTCGTCTCCTCCTTCTCTCTGTCTCCCCTTCTGAACTTTCCCCCTATTCTTCTTCTCTTCGAGCAGGCACCCACGTGGCATCCACGGACACATCGTCATCATCAAGCGCTTCACTTGTATCTGACACCTCATCAAAAGAAGCAGCAGCGGGTACAACATCATCATCACACCGTACGTCCATGTGTGTAATGCTGCCTGACTGAGACATATCCCTGTTATCTCCATCCTCTGGCAATAATGGTTGCGCATCACTCATTTCATCCAACTGATGTGTAAATAACTCCTCTGAGGGATCAAGTGAAGCGGCTGTGGTGGCTGTGGTGGTAGTGGTGGTGGTGGCGGCGGGCGGGAGAGTGGTGACCAGAGCTGAGCTGGAGGAGGATGGTGCGTCAAGGTACTTAGCGGAAGCTGTTGAAGACTGGGTGTCCTGTGTAAGCCAGTCAACAATTTTCTCCGAATTTTTTGGGTTCAGGGTACGTGGCCTCTGAACACTGGGCATTATTCCAGGGCCAGTAGAAATCACAGCACCACGAACACGACGGCCCCTGCGGGGTGGCCTGCCTCTGCCTGTCATTTTTTATTAGATAAGTGTTACTATGCGTGCAAGGTACTGTGCCACCCTAAATAAGTGGTGGGCAGTGGGCACAGTACAGTCTGTGTGGGCCTGACACACACAGGCTTGCAAATGTGATTAGATCACAGTTAAATTTTAAATAGAATATTTTTTTTTTCTGAAAGGTATTTGGGCGAATGACACCCTGTAACGGTATGAGTGCAGGCCTAGCCAGCCACTAGCCAGTGGGCACAATACAGTATGTGTGGGGCCTGACACACACAGGCTTGCAAATGTGATTAGATCACAGTTAAATTTTAAATAGAATTTTTTTTTCTGCAAGGTATTTGAGTGAATGTCACCCTGTAACGGTATGAGTGAAGGCCTAGCCACTAGCCAGTGGACACAATACAGTATGTGTGGGCGCCTGACACACACGGGCTTGCAAATGTGATTAGATCACAGAAAAATATTAAATAGATTTATTTTTTTATCTGCAAGGTATTTTCTGTCACACCCTGTATGAATGGTGTGCACACAGTACAGTCTGTGACTGAGCCTGCAGCCTCTCACACACGGGCAGCCAGGCAACTGCAATATATATATATATATGAAAAAAAAAATGAAAAAAAAAAGCACACTGATGTACCAGCCCTGAAAAGGGCTTTTTGGGGTGGTGTCTGGACGCTGTCCTTACAGCAGATGAGTCTGTGGACACAGAACACTGCCCTAGCTAACGCTTTCCCTATTAGATCAGCAGCAGCAGCACTGTCCCTCCTCTCACTGTGAATGCAGCTTCCGAATGAATCTAAAATGGATACTGTCCAGGAGGTGGGAGGGTCTGGGAGGGAGGGTCTGCTGCTGATTGGCTGGAATGTGTCTGCTGACTGTGAGGTACAGGGTCAAAGTTTACTCAATGATGATGTATAGGGGCGGACCGAACATTGCATATGTTCGCCCGCAGCGGCGAACGCGAACAAGCTATGTTCGCCGGGAACTATTCGCCGGCGAATAGTTCGGGACATCACTAGTGGCAGCATCAGA
This sequence comes from Bufo gargarizans, assembly GCF_014858855.1. NCBI lineage: Eukaryota > Metazoa > Chordata > Amphibia > Anura > Bufonidae > Bufo > Bufo gargarizans. The sequence continues at coordinate 15,503,939 of NC_058082.1, read as the reverse complement.
ATAGTAGCTGAGGCAGGTAGCCAGAAGAAACCGGTCTCTTTTGTCAAAGTGTTGGTGTGGCACCACGGCCGATCTAGTCTGATGCATCAGTCATTGGTGGATGGAAATCCTCGTTGATCCACGCCTGATTTATCTTGACAAAGGTCAGTCTGGTAACTTTGGCCCCCGCTGAACTAAACAACCACTCTGATGCCACACTACTGGCCGGGCAGGACAGCTTTTCCAGGTCAAACTCTGCCAGTTGTGGCTGCCCAGTAGTACAGCGGATCTTCAACGTGGGGTGGCAGGGTACTGTTCAAGTATGCCACCACCTGGTGGTTCAGGTCCTGCTCCAGGTCTAGCAGCTGATGCTGCTTATGAGTAGTTTCTTAATTAGGCAGGTGAGGAAAGCTGCTCATAAGCGACTCTAGACTCAAGTTGCTGCTGATGGAGCTGGAACTGCTCCTACCCCCCACCCTGCCACAGCAGCCATAGCAAAGAAACGTGAGAGCAGAGGGCCCCCCCCGGTCAAACCTGAGAGAGGATGGATGATGGCGCAGATAGGAAGGGGCCAACTGACTACATAGGATGTCTCTATATTAGTTTAGTTTGTCCCCCCTCTCAGCGGGTGTAAAAAAGGCCCCCATTTTGGACCGGTAGCGAGGGTCCAACAAGGTGGAGAGCCAGAAGTCATCCCTCTGCTGAAGGGTGACAATTCGGCTGTCACTATGCAAGAAAGTGAGCATGCATCGGGCCGTTTGTGCAAGTGACTCGGAGGGACTCCCTGCCACCATCTCCACTGCATACTACCACGGTGTGCCTGGGTCCTCTGCCTCATCTTCCTCATTGCCCTGTAGCTCCTCTGGCTGCTCCTGCTCCTCCTCTCCTGTCACCTGTGTGTAAAAAACATCAATTTCGCTAGACATTGATTGTGCTCCAATGTCCTCCTCCTCCTCCTCCAGTTTAGCCCCCACAGGGCATATGTGGCCATGAGATCTAGGCGCTACGTCTCCCGTCCCCTGACCAGCCAGATTTACCAGCATCAGTTCCAGGACATGAAACAGTGGAATTGCGTTGTTCATCCCGTAGTCCTGGCGACTGAAAAATAACGTGGCCTCCTCAAAGGGCCTGAGCAAACGTCATGAGCTGCCACTCACTGACATTGAAGTTACACAGGAGAGTACTCCTGTCCGCTTGGATCATCAAGAAAACGTGCCATGGCCTTTTTATGTTCGTGCAGTTGGTCCAACATATGGAGAGTGGAATTCAAACGGGTGGAAACGTCACATATCAGCCTATGTTGGGGGATGCCGTTCTGCCGCTGCACCTCAAGTAGGGTGTGCTTTGCAGTGTAGAAGTGGCTGAAGTGCATGCAAAGTTTCCTGGCCATTTTTAGGATGTCTTGCAGATGGGTGGAAGACTTCAGAAATCTCTTGACAACCAGATTGAACACGTATGCCATGCAGGGCGTATAGCTCAGCCCTCCTTGACAAAGCACTGACACCATGTTCTTCCCGTTGTCGGTCTCCGATTTTGAGTTGTCACAGAGAAAGCTAGGATTTGATTTCTTTCTGAAGGACACGGAGCAGTTTCTCCCCTGTGTGACTCCGTTCGCCCAGACAAACGAGGTGTAGAACAGCGTGACACCGCCGTGCCCTGCACATGTGGTATGCTGGAGGAGCACTGTGAATTGTCCCTGTAGTGGAGGCTGAGGACACGGTGGAGGATGAGGAGGTAGAGGCAGACATTTTCGCAAAACCAACAGCGTGAGAACATGGAGGCAGAAGCGGCATCACCTGGCCGAGTTGCTGGTGTGGAAGGAACCACATTCACCCAGTGGGCCGTAGAGGACATGTATTGTCCCTGACCATAGTTACAGCTCCACACGTCGGTGCTGCCATGCACTTTGGCAGACACCAACAGGCTTAAGGACTGGCCCACCTTCTGTTCTACATGTGTGTGCAGGGCTAGTACTGCCTGTTTGGCAAAGAAATGACAGCTTGGGACTCTCCACTTCGGCTCGGCACAAGCCATCAGTTCTCTGAAAGGTGCAGAGTCCACCACTTGGAAAGGGAGGGACTGCACCACCAGCAACTTGAACAGGAGCACAGCTTCTGTGCCGTTGAATGAGTGCACGCATACTGTTGTCTCTTGGTAATCACTTCGGTGATCAATTGCTGACGGTTCGAAGTGACTGAGAAGAAGTAGGAGCATCAGGACCAGCAGATGATGGGAAGGACAGACAGCTCCCTTCAAGTGAGGTGGTGGAGCCTTGACTGCCTGAATTTGTGTCCGTGCCACTGGGTGATGCAGCGGTTGCTGCGGCAGGCTGGACCACTACATCGGAGCCACAGTTCTACCAGGCTACTTTATGGTGATGCTGCATATGTTGACGCAGGGCCGTGGTGCCAACATTGGCACCCTAGCCACGCTTCACCTTCTGTCCACAGATTCTACAAATGACAATTTTCACCTCCTCTGATGGCTTAACATAAAACAGCCACACCGCCAAGTAGGTGATTTTACCCCCAACACTCCACACTGACTGACTGCTACTGCCGCTGCTTTTTTGAACCCGTGCACCACTACTTTTTGGGCAGGCAGACTGACTGACCTTTCACTGCTGCCACCCTGCTGACTCCCGGCCACGCTAGTGACTTGCTGGCTCCGCCGCTGACTCACAGGCAAGCTGCCACCCTCTTCTCCTGATGATAAAGCCCCTAGTTCACCCGGCTCCCAAGTGCAATCAGCTACATCATCATCATCGAGTATCGTCTGCACGTCACTGATGTCATCCTCAACGGTCTCTGGGTCAGGAGCCTGACTGCTCGTAACACCAGCTCCCACGCCACTCACCTCCTCACTACTTGCCCGCCTAGCGGAGGAAGCGGTGGATGTCTCCTCCACATCTTGGCTGGCCAGTAGCTACTGACTGTAATCTAGTAGCTCATCCTCACTGGAACTAAGCCCACAGCATGCAATACTTCTCTGGCTGAGGGAACAGAAAAGGACAGAGACAGGTTGTGTCTGAGGAATTTTCTTACTTCAACACACAACGGCTAATAAGCCTTTTTTTTTTCAACTAATACAAGCCAAAAAATGTTTTAGAACCTCTAACTGCACCGCACAAGGGCAAATAAGACGTAGAAATATTTCCTTGTAATAACCCCTGTTAATGCCGGTATCACACAGCACTTGCACCCCAATAACGAGAACGGCTTGCTGGAATTACAGAGCTGAATAATGGCAATTTGGATCCGCAGTCCGTGCAGCAAGGTGTAATAGGATTGTTCCTGTTCCCCAGGCTGTAAACTACCCTACTGAACCCTGTTCTATACAAATGCTGTGGAATGATTCCTCCCTGTCCTTTCCCTTCACCTTGAATAATATATTACTGAACTTGTAAATTGTTTTTTCAGCACTATCATTAAGTTTTTCCTCGCACTATCCCTAGCGCCTGCTGACGTCTCTCCCTGCACTAAGTGCACTGGAAAATGGCAGAATCCAAGATGGCTGCGGTTATTTATAGGGCTGCGACATCACAGGGCTGGCTGCTGATTGGCTGCATGCATGGCATTATGGGTGATCCTGCCTTCCCAGAGTTCTTTGCTCCATGTCCTCACACGTGCAGCAGCCATTTTAGAAAAAATGTGATTCATTACCACGAAGCGTGAGGAAATTCGGATTCGGTACAAATCGTATTTTTCCTGAAATCCGGATTGAATTCCACGTCGTCAACTATGATTCACTCCTTTCTAATTACCATGTTAAATTCTGTTTTGGCAAAAGCTAGTGGTGGAGTTGTTTTCCTTGTTTGTGAGCCCACCCTGATACACGTCTTTACAGGCGCATCCATGTACAGCTGCCAGCCCTCTTCAGCAGGCCGCGGAGCAGCAATCAAGCTCCCAGACGCCTCCCCATTAACCAGGCCCCCTCCCTCAGACGGAGAGGCCGCACCAACAGTCTGAGGATTCCTCACCTGCGCTCCCCCAGCAGCCACATCCGCCAGTAAGGCTGCAGTTGCAGCTTGCTCCGGGCCTCCCGCGAGGAGAACGCCGCCATCTTCTTTGAACCACTTTTACCGACTAGGAGAACACAGATGGGGGTCCCCCCTTCCTTCTCCTGTGGGTTCCTGTCTCAATAATGGAATCCTCCTGCTGCGGCGGCACGCCGCAGAGGAACCAGTCCCCGCCAACCACAGCAAAGGGTCACTGCTGCGGCTCCACTAGCGACGCCAAACCCATGGGGTCACTTCTGGACTAAAGCGCTCAGGAGGCATAGACCTCCTGGCCCTAGTCCGACTGATGGGAGATGAGGTTGGCACAGCAGGCCCCTCTAAAGCCACCTGTTGCAGTATGTTGCAGCCATGCTGGACCATGCTGCTCTGCTGCCGCCCAAACATGAGCTCATCTAAGGACACCATGATACCAACATTCATCACAGGTACCCTCCGGCAACTGAATGACCACTCCGCAGCTTATATACAGCCGCCAAACCCCTAACTGCTCCACCTCTTCTCCCAATCAAACCATCCCTTCCTCACTTCAATACCTTAACCCTTTCTTGTCTACTGATTTCCCCCTCAGTCAAGCCACACTTTGCTACGGCTGCGCCCCGCTCCATTTCTCTACTTTAGAGATGGCGTCAAAGTCACCATTATACAGGACTACAACAACTGCCATCTGCCATTTATAGTCAATCTCTCTTCCCATAATCCTTTTCTCCGTGGCACTCACTTATGTTGAGGATCCAAAGCTTTGTACAACGTGAACGTCCAGGTACATGAATCAAATGCAAGAACACCAGTGAAGACTGACACACAAGGAGTGGGAGATAATGCATAACGAGGACAGGACATGTGAACCGCAGGATGACAACTATTATGAAGCAAGTAATTAGTGGTGGCTCCTGAGGTAAAGTGACTCTAGATTGATAGGTCTCACTGTCGAAGCATGAGGCATCATGGGAAAAAAAACTGCTTTTCGGAAATTATTGTATAATAGACACCACAGCTGCTGCAGAACCTCTTCTTCAAAAGGAGAGTATAATGCAAGTCAACCAATCAGTGACAGACATATAACTTCATCCCTCGTAAAGAGGTTCTGCAGCAGCCGGGGATGAATATTTTCCCACCACCACTGCTATGTATTCTGTAAGAAGTCACTGGGCATTCAGTACCACAAGGGGTTAACCAGGACACGTCCGCCGGGCTCCCTATGTGTCTCCTCTGCTCCTCTGAGTCCCAGTGGTTTAAAACCCAGTTATAAAACTCCCTCATCCCCTGGACTGGGGCGTCTGTTACTCAGGGGTCAGTACAGGAGGCGCAAGGTAAGAGATGCCTCACCAGGAGGAGACATGGATGGATGGAGCTCAGCACAAGCTCTGCTGCTCTGGGTAAGTGCGGGCACAATAGACCAGGATCAGGGTGATAATCAGATGAAATGTGACATGTATACCGTATGTAGGAAAATGTACCCGTATCTGCCTGTATATCTGCCGAGTGTGAATGTACCTATATCTGCCTGTATATCTGGCGAGTGTGAATGTACCCGTATCTGCCTGTATATCTGCCGAGTATGAATGTACCCGTATCTGCCTGTAAATCTGCCGTGTGTGAATGTACCCGTATCTGCCTGTAAATCTGCCGGGTGTGAATGTACCCGTATCTGCCTGTAAATCTGCCGGGTGTGAATGTACCCGTATCTGCCTGTAAATCTGCCGGGTGTGAATGTACTCGTATCTGTCTGTAAATCTGCCGGGTGTGAATGTACCCGTATCTGCCTGTAAATCTGCCGGGTGTGAATGTACCCGTATCTGCCTGTAAATCTGCCGGGTGTGAATGTACTCGTATCTGTCTGTAAATCTGCAGAGTGTGAATGTACTTGTATCTGCCTGTAAATCTGCCGGGTGTGAATGTACCCGTACCTGCCTGTAAATCTGCAGAGTGTGAATGTACCTGTATCTACCTGTAAATCTGCCGGGTGTGAATGTATCTGCCTGTAAATCTGCCGGGTGTGAATGTACCCGTATCTGCCTGTAAATCTGCCGGGTGTGAATGTACCTATATCTGCCTGTAAATCTGCTGGGTGTGAATGTACCCGTATCTGTCTGTAAATCTGCAGAGTGTGAATGTACCTATATCTGCCTGTAAATCTGCTGGGTGTGAATGTACCTGTATCTGTCTGTAAATCTGCAGAGTGTGAATGTACCTGTATCTACCTGTAAATCTGCCGGGTGTGAATGTATCTACCTGTAAATCTGCCGGGTGTGAATGTATCTGTCTGTAAATCTGCAGAGTGTGAATGTACCCGTATCTGCCTGTAAATCTGCCGGGTGTGAATGTACCCGTATCTGTCTGTAAATCTGCCGGGTGTGAATGTACCGTATCTGCCTGTAAATCTGCCGAGTGTGAATGTACTCGTATCTGCCTGTAAATCTGCAGAGTGTGAATGTACTCGTATCTGCCTGTAAATCTGCCGGGTGTGAATGTACCCGTATCTGCCTGTAAATCTGCAGAGTGTGAATGTACTCGTATCTGCCTGTAAATCTGCCGGGTGTGAATGTACTCGTATCTGCCTGTAAATCTGCAGAGTGTGAATGTACTCGTATCTGTCTGTAAATCTGCCGAGTGTGAATGTACCTATATCTGCCTGTATATCTGGCGAGTGTGAATGTACCCGTGTCTGTCTGTAAATCTGCAGAGTGTGAATGTACCCATGTCTGTCTGTAAATCTGCAGAGTGTGAATGTACTCGTATCTGCCTGTAAATCTGCCGGGTGTGAATGTACCCGTATCTGCCTGTAAATCTGCAGAGTGTGAATGTACTCGTATCTGCCTGTAAATCTGCAGAGTGTGAATGTACTCGTATCTGCCTGTAAATCTGCCGGGTGTGAATGTACCCGTATCTGTCTGTAAATCTGCCGAGTGTGAATGTACCTATATCTGCCTGTATATCTGGCGAGTGTGAATGTACCCGTGTCTGTCTGTAAATCTGCAGAGTGTGAATGTACCCATGTCTGTCTGTAAATCTGCAGAGTGTGAATGTACCTGTATCTGTCTGTAAATCTGCAGAGTGTGAATGTACCCGTATCTGCCTGTAAATCTGCAGAGTGTGAATGTACCTGTATCTGTCTGTAAATCTGCAGAGTGTGAATGTACCCGTATCTGCCTGTAAATCTGCAGAGTGTGAATGTACCCGTATCTACCTGTAAATCTGCCGGGTGTGAATGTACCTGTATCTGTCTGTAAATCTGCAGAGTGTGAATGTACTTGTATCTGCCTGTAAATCTGCCAAGTGTGAATGTACCGTATCTGTCTGTAAATCTGCCGAGTGTGAATGTACCCGTATCTGCCTGTATATCTGCCGAGTGTGAATGTACCTATATCTGCCTGTATATCTGGCGAGTGTGAATGTACCCGTATCTGCCTGTAAATCTGCAGTGTGTGAATGTACTCGTATCTGCCTGTATATCTGGCGAGTGTGAATGTACCCGTATTTGCCTGTAAATCTGCAGTGTGAATGTACCCGTATCTGCCTGTAAATCTGCAGAGTGTGAATGTACCTGTATTTGCCTGTATATCTGCCGAGTGTGAATGTACCTGTATCTGCCTGTAAATCTGCACTACAGATGAGCGAACTACTCGAGATTTCTTTTGGTTCAGGTTCCCCAATTTTTTTTGGTCTTGGACCCGAATTGATCTGGACCAAACCAAAGTTGCTCTAATTGCCCTGAATATTGGTGTATAACCTCTAGGCTCCTAGGACAGAATTTTTAGAAAAACTTGTGATCTGTTTTCATTTATATTTTTTCATTTCCCCCTTCCCGAAGCTCTTGAACACCATAACAGCAATAGTATAGGAGTGATTCGTACCACATATTTTTATGTGCTTTTGTGTCTTTTGTCATATTTATGTATTTAATAAAATTACTAATTATTTTAGCCTGTTTAGTCTCAGTTTGCTTTTTTAGGATTACTTGGTGATAGTAGTAGTAGTGTTGGTGATAGTAGCAGTAGTGGTAGTAGTGGTGTTGATGGCATTAGGAGTAGTGCAGTGTGGATGTGGAGAGGGTAGTAGTAATAGTGGTGGTGTTGGTGGTAGTAGTAGTAGTAGTGGTGTTGGTGATAGTAGTAGTAGTAGTGGTGTTGGTGGTGGTAGTAGTAGTGGTAGTAGCAGTAGTGCAGTGCGGATGTGGAGAGGGTAGTAGTAGTAGTCGTGGTGTTGGTGGTAGTAGTAGTAGTGGTGGTGGTGGCAGTAGTGGTGTTGGTGGTATTAGTAGTAGTAGTAGTGCAGTGTGGATGTGGAGAGGTTAGTAGTAGTGGTAGTGTTGGTGGTAGTAGTAGTGGTGGCAGTAGTTGTGTTTGTGGTAGTAGTAGTAGTGGTGTTGGTGGTAGTGGTGTTGGTGATATTACTAGTAGTAGCAGTAGTGCAGTGTGGATGCTGAGTGGGTAGTAGTAGTAGTCGTGGTGTTGGTAGTAGTAGTAGTGGTGTTGGTGGTAGTAGTAGTAGTGCAGTGTGGATGTGGAGAGGTTAGTAGTAGTGGTAGTGTTGGTGGTAGTAGTGGTAGTAGTGATGTTGGTGGTAGTGGTGTTGGTGGTATTAGTAGTAGCAGTAGTGCAGTGTGGATGTGGAAAGGGTGCAGATATAGGTCACAATAATAGCAACAGCAGGAGCAGCACAGCATGGAACATACAAGGTAGTAGATCGGTTTTAGGTGGTAAAAGTGATAGTAATAGCTGTGGCAGATCCTTTCCATTAATGGACAACTTGGTCCGTTTGGGTGTCACCACGCACCCCCAGCGAGACATGTCTGGATGATGGCTATGACTGAGCAGATAACGTACAGGGTTACAGTCTGTTTAGAAAGGATTGTCAAAACCGGAGAGGGGGAGGGGTCTGCCTTTATGTAAAGTCCTGTCTAAAGCCCACACTCAGAGAAGATATAAGTGAGGGACATGAACATGTGGAGTCACTGTGGGTAGAGATACATGGAGCTAAAAACAATAATAAAGTACTGGTTCAGGACCTGACTAGACTGGACTTAGTATTAACCAATAGACCTGACAGAACAACAGACTTGCAGGTCGGGGGACACCGGGGAAATAGTGACCAGAAAGTAATAACCTTCCACTTGTCATTCAAAAAAGAGTGTTTCTTCAGGGATGAACAAAAATACCAAAACTTCAAAAAAGGAAAATTTTGCCAACTAAGAGAGGCCATAGGTGTAACTAACTGGGACAAAGTCCTCAAAAATAAGAGCCACAAAATGGGATATTTTTAAAAGCATCCTAAAATCTAATTGTGAGAGGTACATACCGTATGGGAAAAAAAAGATTAAGGAACAAGAAAAAAACTATGTGGATAGATAGAATTGTAAAAAAAGCAAAAAAAAAAAATGACAAAAAGAAAGCATTTAAATCACTAAAACAGGAGGGTAACGAGAAAGCATTGAAAAACTTTGCATAGTTCTGGTGGACTGGAACCTCTACACACATGCAGAAGATGTTTTGTAAGACGCTGCTGAAGTTTTGCACCTTCAGCTCTTCCACACTGCTCTGGATGTCCATTGAAGTGAATGCAATTTTAAGCCCCACTTTCCCGAACCTTATGTCTGCCTGTGAGCTCATGCTAGTGCACAGAGTAGGTCTTCACCCAAAGATGGAGAGGCTAAGATCAAGGAGACACTAAGCTGACTGCAGGATATCTACACAACAGCTTTCTGAGCAGGTTCTGCTTCATTGCTGTTTAGTGTCCCTCTAATACTTCAGGTTGTACCCCCTCTGTGACCTGCTGTCCAGCAATTTACCACACTAATAAATGACTGGAAAGTTCTGAAACCTTAAACAATGGATGCGAGTATAAGATACTGTATGTGTAAAAAAATAAAAGTTGGGTTCATGTTATGATGGTCAGCCAAGAATGAAGTCTGTCCCCTTGTTCCTCCAACCCTCAAGGAAGCAAAACAGACTTCAGTTTGTGTCGGCTTTTCTGTAATGTCACCTTTAGAGATTAGGGAATTTTTTTTAAATTTGATTCGACGGATTAAAAAAAAAATTAGAAAAAATTTGGTTCGATCCGAATTTAATTGCAGCGATTCACATTAAAAACTCTATTTTCTGTCTGTAGAGAGCCTTTATTGTGGTGTAAAACACTGTGCCTGTATAGTGGTGTAGAACTCTGTGCCTGTATAGTGGTGTAGAACACTGTGCCTGTATAGCGGTGTAGAACACTGTGCCTGTATAGCGGTGTAGAACACTGTGCCTGTATAGCGGTGTAGAACACTGTGCCTGTATAGCGGTGTAGAACACTGTGCCTGTATAGCGGTGTAGAACACTGTGCCTGTATAGCGGTGTAGAACACTGTGCCTGTATAGCGGTGTAGAGCACTGTGCCTGTATAGCGGTGTAGAACACTGTGCCGGTATAGCGGTGTAGAACACTATGCCTGTATAGTGGTGTAGAACACTGTGCCTTTATAGTGGTGTAAAACACTGTGCCTGTATAGCGGTGTAGAACACTGTGCCTGTATAGCGGTGTAGAACACTGTGCCTGTATAGCGGTGTAGAACACTGTGCCTGTATAGTGGTGTAGAACACTGTGCCTGTATAGCAGTGTAGAACACTGTGCCTGTATAGCGGTGTAGAACACTGTGCCTGTATAGTGGTGTAGAACACTGTGCCTGTATAGTGGTGTAGAGCACTGTGCCTGTATAGCGGTGTAGAACACTGTGCCTGTATAGTGGTGTAGAGCACTGTGCCTGTATAGCGGTGTAGAACACTGTGCCTGTATAGCGGTGTAGAGCACTGTGCCTGTATAGGGATGTAGAACACTGTGCCTGTATAGTGGTGTAGAACACTGTGCCTGTATAGTGGTGTAGAACACTGTGCCTGTATAGTGGTGTAGAGCACTGTGCCTGTATAGTGGTGTAGAACACTGTGCCTGTATAGTGGTGTAGAGCACTGTGCCTGTATAGCGGTGTAGAACACTGTGCCTGTATAGTGGTGTAGAGCACTGTGCCTGTATAGTGGTGTAGAACACTGTGCCTGTATAGCGGTGTAGAACACTGTGCCTGTATAGCGGTGTAGAGCACTGTGCCTGTATAGCGGAGTAGAACACTGTGCCTGTATAGTGGTGTAGAACACTGTGCCTGTATAGTGGTGTAGAACACTGTGCCTGTATAGCGGTGTAGAACACTGTGCCTGTATAGCGGTGTAGAACACTGTGCCTGTATAGTGGTGTAGAACACTGTGCCTGTATAGTGGTGTAGAACACTGTGCCTGTATAGCGGTGTAGAACACTGTGCCTGTATAGTGGTGTAGAGCACTGTGCCTGTATAGCGGAGTAGAACACTGTGCCTGTATAGTGGTGTAGAACACTGTGCCTGTATAGTGGTGTAGAACACTGTGCCTGTATAGCGGTGTAGAACACTGTGCCTGTATAGCGGTGTAGAACACTGTGCCTGTATAGTGGTGTAGAACACTGTGCCTGTATAGTGGTGTAGAACACTGTGCCTGTATAGCGGTGTAGAACACTGTGCCTGTATAGTGGTGTAGAACACTGTGCCTGTATAGCGGTGTAGAACACTGTGCCTGTATAGCGGTGTAGAACACTGTGCCTGTATAGCGGTGTAGAGCACTGTGTCTGTATAGTGGTGTAGAACACTGTGCCTTGCAGTAACACACATAGGGAGTCTGCTGTGGTAGTCAAATAATACTGTGAGTCCGTATGACATGCAGATGACAGGCGTCGCTCTTAGAATCACTGCACACTTCACTTATTTGGGCAGTCACGGGGCCAAAACTGACCAAATAACTAAAGTGTGAACTCAGCCTTACAGGTCGATGTTAGCGCCAAGAAGAAGCGCACTCCTTTTACACCCTCGTCAGCTGATTCCACATAGATGTCTACAGAACCTGTTCTATTAACCCCTTATACAAGTAGAGCCCCCGACAGAGTGGAGAGGGGGTCAGCAGTAAGGTTGTGTTGACGTCACTGTTTATTTTGCCCTTCTTCTGATCCGTCAGATCAATAATTCACAAAAAACGGATCCTGTCTGTGGAGCATCCGCCTTCACTCGGTCAGCATTTGGTCAGTAATCCATCAGTATTGCTAGTACTAAAAAAACAGGAGTGGATCCAAAACAGAGATGACACGTGAATGAAATATTTGCATGTATTCTGTGTTTTGCACCCACTCCTGCTTTTGGCTACCTAATAAGCCAATTCTGATGGGACCACACAAGCCTTACAGCTGCTACACAGACAGGATCCGTTGTGCATCTCATTTTTCCTTCCTTCTGACAGATCAGAAGAAGGGTCAAATAAATGATGATGTCAGTGAGACCAATAAGGCAAAATAGTGGCCCAGTCATGAAGTGGGGAGGGTGAAAACAGCATGAGAAGTCCACAGAGTGGCCCTATGACATAGTGGTGAGGTGGAAGCAGCATGAGGAGTCCACAGAGTGGCACAATGACAGTGTGGAGGTGGCAGAAGAATCAGGAGGCCACAGAGCGGCACAATGACAGATTGTGGAGGTGGCAAAAGTTTATGCAAAGTATCCTGGCCATTTTTAGGATGTGTGGTGGTGGCAGCAGCATCAGGAGACCACAGAGTGACCCGGTGACAGAGTGGGGAGGTGGCAGCAGCATGAGAAGACCACAGAGTGGCAAGGTGACATAGTGAGGAGGTGGCAGCTAGGGTTTGTACCTAACTTTAGGATTTTTGGAACCCAAACCCGAACATTTCAGTAAAAGTTCGGGTTTGAGTTCGGTGATTTCTTGTCACTTTTTGAAAGGTTGCAGAGCAGCCAATCAATAAGCATTTAACTCTGTGCTCTTAGAAGCCATCACAGCCATGCCTACTAATAGCATGACTGTGATTGGCCAGTGTAGCATGTGACCCAGGCTCTATATAAGCTGGAGTCACGTAGCACTGGACGTCACTCTGCTCTGATCAGTGTAGGGAGAGGATGCAGCTGCTGGTGATTTAAGGGAGAGAATAGGAGAGAATCTTTGTTCAAAACGTGAATCTAACTCATCAATCTACATAAATTGTGTTGTGTGGGTGCAGGGCACAAATTTTTTATCCTGCCCTGAGCCCAGTGACCGAAAAAAAATAACTTTTATAAGTCAGTTAGGTGGGCATCGGCGGCGGCCATTTTATGCAAGCTCAGTGCACCAGCATTGCATCTGTGCATTTGGGACATTGAAAATCTATTTATTTTTGGCAATTTACAACATCTGGTGCATTTGCAGGCTTAGGCCTCATGCACACGACCGTTTTTTTTAAGGTCCGCAAAAACGGGGTCCGTAGGTCCGTGATCCGTGACCGTTTTTTCGTCCGTGGGTCTTCCTTGTTTTTTGGAGGATCCACGGACATGAAAAATGAAAAAAAACTCTAAGTCAAGTTTGCCATTGAAATGATAGGAAAAAACGGACACGAATCACGGACGCGGATGACAATCTTGTGTGCATCCGTGATTTTTCACGGACCCATTGACTTGAATGGGTCCGTGAACCATTGGCCGTGAAAAAAATAGGACAGGTCATATTTTGTTCACGGCCAGGAAACACGGATCATGGATGCGACTGCCAAACGGTGCATTTTCCGATTTTTCCATGGACCCATTGAAAGTCAATGGGTCCGCGAAAAAAAACTGAAAACGGCACAACGGCCACGGATGCACACTGTGTGCAATTTAAGCTAGAAATACAGCCATCATTTTCTGGGTTTTTAAAAACACAAATTTTTGCCCAAAAACACTATTTTCCAGTTCTGCAAGTGTTAAATTCAAGTTTAATATGTGTACAGCTTTCATATTCTGTTACCAAAAAAACTCTTTTTTGGGTGTATAGTACTACTGTTATACATAGTAGACCGTCAAAAAAAAAAAGTGTCAGTTACATTTTCAGGTTAAATTCACCAATTTTTGGTGTGATGTACCACTGCTATACCTATTAGACCGGTAACAAAAATCTATAACATTTGTCAGTTATATTTTAGGGTCAAATTCACAAATTTTTGGGTGTAATATACCCCTCCTCTACCTAGTTGACAGCTTAATAAATTTCTGTATTTTTTCTGTTACATTCTTGGGTTGACATTATACAATTTTAGACGTGAATAAACCCCTGCTCTGCACAGGTGACAGGGAATAACATTTCTGAAATTCTTCTTTAATTGATGCGCCACCTCCTTTCATTCAATGCTTAAACTTTAAAATGTTGTCACACTTTTATGCTTTAATAATTTCTCCCATATTTCAACTTTATATAATTTTAAATTTGAAAAAATGAATTCTCCCTTGGATGTGGTCTCTCTTTCTCACGCTCCCTCTCTGGCCTGGAACCCTGATTCCCCGCCACCCGTGATCACCATGGTAGGCGCAGAAAAGAACATCAAAAGTTGATAGAGCAGATATCAAATTGGATTGTGAACATCACGGGGACGTGCGACATGGTGGGGCAGTAAGTGTGCGCACGCCTACACGAACTGACTGATGTGTCAGCCCCTGCAACTTCTGGGTCTCCAGATTGGGCACATGGCCTGAGCTTGCCCTTTACGCCCTGGAGGTGCTGGCCTGCCCTGCAGCCGGTGATTTGTCTTAACGTGTGTTTAGCATGGCTGGAGGGGGTTATCACAGGTCATATTTCCCAATGTTTTGGGGTGTACCCTAATTTAAAAAATAAAATTTAAAACCAAAAACCAGTGTAGTCTACCTCCTCCTCCCCCTCCGCTGGCATGCCAACTACACTGCCACATCCACCGCCAACCTCAACCTCCTACTCCTAGATCAAGCTTCTTTTTTTTTTTTTTACGTATTTTATGTTATTTAAATTTATTTCCCTATCCTCATTTGTTTGCAGAGCACTTGCCATGCTCTTAACCACATTTTGATGTCATTTGCCGCCCTCTAGCCCTTTCCATTACATTTTTACAGCCATTTTAGTGCTCAAAAGTTTGGGTCCCCATTGACTTCAATGGGATTCGGGGTCAAGTTCGGGTCAAGTTCGGGTCCTGAACTCAAACCCGTCGAACCCGAACATCCAGGTGTCCGCTCAACTCTAGTGGCAGCAGCATCAGGAGACCATAGATTGACCTGGTGACAGAGTGGGATGGTGGGTGGCAATATGGCTACCAGCTAAATATGGTGGGTGAAAGAAGGAGCACTTGGCATCAGATGTGTGGCATCGGGCGGGTTGCAGCATCAGAATAGTAGCTGAGGCAGGTAGCCAGAAGAAACCGGTCTCTTTTGTCAAAGTGTTGGTGTGGCACCATGGATGATCTAGTCTGATGCATCAGGCATTGGTGGGTGGAAATGCTGGCTGATCCACGTCTGATTCATTTTGAGAAAGGTCAGTCTTTCCACATTTTGAGTGGATAGGCAAGTTCTTCTTGGGGAAACTATGGCTCCTGCCGCACTAAACACCCACCCTGATGGCCACCCTTCTATTTGCGGATGTATCATGACATGTGGAGGGATTACAGTACATGACAGCCCTCACGCTCCATATACGATAATGGCCATATGGTGGAGTATTAAGCGCTCATTGCATTAAAGGAGTAAATTAATTTGGTGTATATTCATTTGGTTCACTGCGAGAGGGAAAACTGTAGTAGGACCCCTACTCAGTCAGGAGCCTATAGGTAGCCGTCTTCTATGTTAGTCTGTGTAATTGTGTTTTCATGCAGCACTGGTACCCTTAGAGCATATCTACACCTAGATACCCTAAGCACAAGCCAAGGGTGGCTTGACTCTTAAGTAAGGCCTCTTTCACACTTGCGTTGTCAGGATCCGGCGTGTACTCCACTTGCCGGAATTACACGCCGGATCCGGAAAAACGCAAGTGTACTGAAAGCATTTGAAGACGGATCCGTCTTCAAAATGCTTTCAATGTTACTATGGCAGCCAGGACGCTATTAAAGTCCTGGTTGCCATAGTAGGAGCGGGGAGCGGGGGAGCAGTATACTTACAGTCTGTGCGGCTCCCGGGGCGCTCCAGAATGACGTCAGAGCGCCCCATGCGCATGGATGACGTGCCATGTGATCACGTCATCCATGTGCTTGGGGCGCCCTGACGTGACTCTGGAGCGCCCCGGGAGCCGACGGTAAGTATGCTGCTCCCCCGCTCCCCGCTACACTTTACCATGGCTGCCAGGACTTTAGCGTCCCGGCAGCCATGGTAACCATTCAGAAAAAGCTAAACGTCGAAACGACGTTTAGCTTAAGGCCGGATCCGGATTAATGCCTTTCAATGGGCATTAATTCCGGATCCGGCCTTGCGGCAAGTCTTCAGGATTTTTGGCCGGAGCAAAAAGCGCAGCATGCTGCGGTATTTTCTCCGGCCAAAAAACGTTCCGGTCCGGAATTGAAGACATCCTGATGCATCCTGAACGGATTTCACTCCATTCAGAATGCATTAGGATAATCCTGATCAGGATTCTTCCGGCATAGAGCCCCGACGACGGAACTCTATGCCGGAAGACAAGAACGCAGGTGTGAAAGAGCCCTAAGGGTGTATGTAACTCCCCAGAGTGGCATTACCACCTTTGTGCCTTGCTACTATCTCCTATGGTTAATTTAGTTTCCAGATCCTGCATAATGTGTTTATCTATTTCTATGCAACATGTTATAATGTAATATGCCTGGTTCACCATCAGATGACAGAGCTATATTTGCAGAGGATGGAACCTTCTTTCCATTCTCTTCTCTCCCTCTAGGGAGGAGTTTAGTTAGTTAGAAAGTCAGTTCAGCTTACCCCCTGCTAGGGGAGAGTCTAGCTTACTTCCTTCCAAGGGAGAGTGTGCAGTAGGAGCTCGTCCCTGTTTAACGAGCCCTGCCTAAGTCAGCTAGAGCACCTTCCGCTCTGCTGGACACAAAGGCCAAAGCCTAAAACCTCAAAAGTCAGGAGGAGAAAGGTCCCTGGACAAAGCTAGAGACAGACCATATCACAAAGTCAAGTACAACCTACAGCTACGTTATACAGTTGTCTTGTTAGCACAAAAGAGCCTGATGTATCGACTGATGTAGCAGATTTGAGTTTGTTTGCCTGCCACAGTTAATGCAAAGGCCTGCTGGATGCCAAGACAAAGCCTATAAATCATTTGGAGAAAAGTTTATTCAAGTAAAGCTGCTATCAACTTCATCACAAGGTCTGGACTCAATTTATTCTTCATCCTCTACTACTACTACCCCTTTTCTGCATTTTTTGACGGCCATGCCTGGGGTTCCAGCGTATCCAGGTAGGAGCACTGAGACACGTGCAACACCATTAAGGGACATTAGGACACCCTACACCACTCTAGCATTCCTGCACCTGGGTACCATCCATATTACTAAAAGGGGCCCTGTGCCCTTGTTGGTTCACTGGAACTGGCGTCAAGGCAAATATGTACTTAATATGTATGTATAATATGTAGTGCGCCCGTAGAACCAGGCCACCGCACCTTGACTGCCTGAAACCGGGTGCATGCCACTGGGTGATGCAGCAGTGAAAAACGCAGTGCATCTGGACTTGCTTTCGGATGTGCTGCATTTTTTTTTCACTGCTGCGGCAGGCTGGACCACCACATCAAAGCCATGGTTCTCCCAGGCCACTTTATGGTGACGCTGCATATGCTGACACAGGGCCGTGGTGTCATGGTCTTACCTCCTTGCTGTTCCCTTCGTTTGACATGTGCTGGCGGCCATCTTGGTTTCTGGGTTTTCTTGTAGCCTCCCACCCTGCGGCTCCTCCTTCCCACTGGGAGGAGCTGGATGCCCAGCTCATATATATAGGAGGTCTGTGGCTTCAGTTCCTTGCTTGGTCCTCCTGTGTTCACATGCTTCCAAGACTGCTGCTGCTTCTGGTTCCTGATCCTGGCCTCGTCTGACTACCCCGTTGGTTCCTGATTCCGGCTTCGTCTGACTACCCCGTTGGTTCCTGTTCCTGGCTTCGTCTGACTACCCTTCTGGTTCCTGACCTCTGTCTCCGCAAGACCCTGCTTCGGTTTAGCCATCCGTTCGGACTTTGCTTACGGCTTGCTCTTCAATAAAACCTTCTTATTTTCCACTTATCTCTTGTTGTACGTCTGGTTCATGGTTCCATGACATTAGGACCAAGCCATGAATTCTGACGGTACAGGGCCACCCTCGCTACCTACGCTGGTTGCCAGACTTGATCAGCAGGATCACCTGTTGGGTCGGTTCGCTGTGGCGTTGCAAACCCTGCTTGAACGCACGGCTCATTTAGCTTCCGTTGCCGATGGGTCGGTTGTCGCTCCTGGGCCCGCTCCTACTGCCGCTCCGGTTGTTGCGCCAGAGTCTACCCTGACACCTGTTGCTGCGCCTGTGGTGTTTCAGGGTATGACCGGTTCTGCCCCCCTTCCACAGCGCTTTGGGGGAGAGCCAACTCAGTGCCGAGGTTTCCTTAACCAGGTGGGCATTTACTTCGAGTTGCTGCCACATGCCTTTCCTACTGAGAGATCAAGGGTGGGCTTCTTGATCTCGCTGCTCTCGGACAAGGCCTTGGCCTGGGCCAGCCCTTTATGGGAGAACAACAATCCGGTGGTTGCCGAGTTTTCCGGTTTTGTTGCTTCTCTTCGGAAGGTATTCGATGTGCCGGCTCGTGCTGCCTCTGCTGCGAAGCTCCTTATGTCCATCAGACAGGGTTCACGATCCGTAGCTGAATACGCCATTGAGTTTCGTACCCTGGCAGCAGAGGTGGGCTGGAATAATGAGGCTCTGGTCGCTGCTTTCTCTCATGGTCTCTCGGATGCCTTGAAGGATGAGGTTGCAGCTAAGGACCTACCAGTGGAGCTCGAGTCTCTTATTTCTTTCCTGATTTTGATTGACACCAGACTCAGGGAGAGACCTTCCTTTAAGAAGAGCCTGCGGAGGTCTCCTAACAGATTGGCGCCTACGTTTGCTGTCCCACCCGTGCCTCCCTCTCCTCCCACGCCTCCTGGGGATGACTTGTCTGGGGGTGAACCCATGCAGCGGGGGTTTGCTCGCCTGTCTGAGGGGGAGAGGGTACTCCGGAGACGCGAGGGCCGATGCATGTACTGTGGTCTCGGTGGGCATTTTCGGTTGGCATGTCCGAACCGTCCGGGAGAACGCTCGCACCTGAGGTCCTGTCGGGGGCAGATCTTGGGTGGAGTCTCCTCGTCCCCGGTTTCCCGTGTTGACAAACCACTGATCACGGTTGTCCTCTCCTGGGTCGGGGGCTCGGTGACGACCCAGGCGTTGGTGGACTCTGGTGCTGGTGGTTTGTTCATTGATAGAGTGTTCGTTGCCGCCAATTCCATTCCTCTGCAGCCTCGAGGTTCCCCACTGGCTCTTGAGGCGATAGACGGCAGACCCCTTCTGCCGCCACACGTGACTCATGAGACCCTTCCAGTGGGGATAGCCATTGGTGCCGTTCACAGAGAGTCGGTCTGTCTCCAGGTTATTTCGTCTCCACACTACTCGGTGGTCTTGGGGTACCCCTGGCTCCAGAAGCATAATCCGACTTTCGATTGGAGATCGGTCGAGATCCTCTCGTGGTCACCGCAGTGTGGGGCTAGTTGCATCCATGGGCCTGTTAAGTTGCTGTGTACTTCCTCGGACTCTCTGTTGCCTCCTGAATACGAAGAGTACCGGGATGTATTCGATAAGGTGCGCGCGGTTGCCCTACCTCCGCACCGCCCATACGATTGTGCCATAGAGTTACAATCCGGTGCCGTTCCTCCTCGTGGCAAAGTCTACCCACTGTCGGTAGCGGAGAATGAGGCCATGGAGGAGTACGTGAGGGAGGCGCTTTCACGCGGACACATTCGCAAATCCTCGTCCCCGGCAGGGGCTGGATTTTTCTTTGTGAAAAAGAAGGGCGGCGAGTTGAGGCCTTGCATCGATTACAGGGGTCTCAATCGCATCACGATCAAGAACGCTTACCCGATACCCTTGATTTCCGAGCTGTTCGATCGCCTCAAAGGGGCCACGGTCTTTACCAAACTCGACCTGAGGGCGGCATATAACCTGGTAAGGATCAAGGCGGGCGATGAGTGGAAGACCGCGTTTAACACCAGGACCGGTCATTATGAATCCTTGGTTATGCCCTTTGGGTTGTGCAATGCGCCCGCAGTCTTCCAGGAATTCATCAACGATGTTTTCCATGACCTGTTGCAGCAGTGTGTGGTGGTCTATTTGGATGACATCTTGGTATATTCTGCATCCATGGAGGCCCACATTCTGGATGTCAGATGAGTGTTGCAACGCTTACGAGAGAACAAGCTGTTCGGTAAGCTTGAGAAATGCGAATTTCACCGATCCCAGGTAACCTTCTTAGGTTACATCATTTCCGCTGAGGGGTTCTCCATGGATCCTGAGAAGGTTTCGGCTGTCTTACAGTGGCCCCAGCCCAGTGGGCTTCGTGCCCTGCAGCGCTTTTTGGGCTTCGCCAATTATTATCGGAAGTTCATCAGGGACTTTTCCATGCTAGCCAAGCCTCTCACGGATCTGACCAGGAAGGGCAGTAATCCTCAGGTCTGGCCGCTCGAGGCCATCCGAGCTTTTGAGGCTCTAAAGTCCGCCTTTGTGTCGGCTCCGATTCTGTCGCATCCCAACCCTGGGTTGCCTTTTGTCCTCGAGGTGGACGCGTCTGAGACGGGAGTAGGCGCCCTCCTGTCTCAGCGTAGAACACCAGAGGGTCCTCTGCTTTCTTGTGGGTTTTACTCCCGGAAACTGTCTTCCACGGAGTGCAACTATCAGATTGGTGACAGGGAGTTATTGGCCATCGTGCAGGCCCTTAAAGAATGGAGGCACTTGCTCGAGGGCTCGGTGGTTCCGGTTCTCATCCTGACGGACCACAAGAATCTGACCTACCTCTCTGAGGCCAAGAGATTGACACCACGTCAGGCCAGATGGGCTCTGTTCTTGTCACGTTTTAATTACGTGGTCTCCTACCTACCCGGCTCCAAAAACATCAGAGCGGATGCCTTATCACGGCAGTACTCCGAGCTGTCCGGGGAGGAGTCGATTCCGACTACGGTCATACCCCCGAATCAGATCCTGGCCACTATTCGCACCAGCCTGACTTCTCCTCTGGGTGAGCAGATTTTGGCGGCTCAATCTGGTGCTCCCTCTGGGAGACCCAACGGCAGATGTTTTGTGCCTGAGGAGTTGCGCACTCGGTTGTTGCGAACCTACCATAACTCCAAGGCCGCGGGGCACCCTGGAAAGAATCAGCTGTCCTGGGCGGTTTCACGTCTGTTCTGGTGGCCTTCTCTACGTTCCGACATCGCCGCATATGTAGCGGCATGCTCCGTTTGTGCCCAGAGTAAGTCCCCTCGGCACCTTCCGTTGGGCCTTTTGCAACCCATAGCCACCGGGGAGCGTCCATGGTCACACCTGGGGATGGATTTCATTGTGGACCTCCCTGCATCCCGAGGCCATACGGTCATTCTCATGATTGTGGATCGGTTTTCCAAAATGTGCCACTGTGTTCCTCTCAAGAAGTTACCCTCTGCACAAGAGTTGGCCTCGATTTTTGCCAGGGAGGTCTTCCGGTTGCACGGTTTGCCCAAGGAGATTGTGTCGGATCGGGGGAGTCAGTTTGTGTCCAGGTTCTGGCGCGCCTTTTGCTCCCAGTTGGGGATTCATCTCTCTTTCTCCTCGGCCTACCACCCTCAGTCCAATGGGGCCGCAGAACGATCCAATCAGGCCTTGGAGCAATTCCTTCGTTGCTATGTCTCCGATCACCAAGACAATTGGGTTGACCTCCTGCCTTGGGCTGAGTTTGCCAGGAACACGGCGGTGAACTCTTCCTCTGGGACGTCTCCCTTCATGGCCAATTATGGGTTCCAACCTGCCGTGTTACCGGAGGTATTCTCTCCCCAGGATATTCCGGCTGTGGAGGATCACCTTTCCGTCCTACGTGCTTCTTGGGTACAGATCCAGAGGTCCCTTGAGGTCTCTGCGCAGCGCCAGAGACTCCAGGCTGATCGCAGACGAGCGCCCGCTCCTTCCTACCAGGTCGGAGACCGCGTATGGTTGTCCACCCGCAACCTCAACCTTCGAGTGCCCACTCCCAAGCTGGCGCCTCGCTTTGTTGGTCCCTTCCGAGTGCTTCGCAGGGTAAACCCGGTAGCCTATGCCCTTGCGCTTCCTCCTGGCATGCGGATCTCCAACGTGTTTCATGTCTCCCTGTTGAAGCCACTGGTGTGTAATCGTTTCACTTCCTCGATTCCTCGGCCTCGTCCGGTCCAAGTGGGCAATCGTGAGGAGTATGAGGTGAGCAATATCCTGGACTCACGCCTGGTCCGCGGCCGGGTGCAGTTTTTGGTCCATTGGCGTGGTTATGGTCCAGAGGAGCGTTCCTGGGTTCCCTCCGCAGATGTCCATGCTCCTGTCTTGCTCCGAGCCTTCCACGCACGCTTCCCTCAGAAACCGTTCCTTACTCCGCGGAGGAGGGGCCCTTGAGGGGGAGGTACTGTCATGGTCTTACCTCCTTGCTGTTCCCTTCGTTTGACATGTGCTGGCGGCCATCTTGGTTTCTGGGTTTTCTTGTAGCCTCCCACCCTGCGGCTCCTCCTTCCCACTGGGAGGAGCTGGATGCCCAGCTCATATATATAGGAGGTCTGTGGCTTCAGTTCCTTGCTTGGTCCTCCTGTGTTCACATGCTTCCAAGACTGCTGCTGCTTCTGGTTCCTGATCCTGGCCTCGTCTGACTACCCCGTTGGTTCCTGATTCCGGCTTCGTCTGACTACCCCGTTGGTTCCTGATTCCGGCTTCGTCTGACTACCCCGTTGGTTCCTGTTCCTGGCTTCGTCTGACTACCCTTCTGGTTCCTGACCTCTGTCTCCGCAAGACCCTGCTTCGGTTTAGCCATCCGTTCGGACTTTGCTTACGGCTTGCTCTTCAATAAAACCTTCTTATTTTCCACTTATCTCTTGTTGTACGTCTGGTTCATGGTTCCATGACACGTGGTGCCAACATTGGCACCCTGGCCATGCTTCACCTTCTGCCCACAGATTCTACATATGGCCATGTTCCTCCGGCAGCTTAACAAAAAACTGCCACACCGCCGAGTAGGTGATTTTACCCCAAACACTACGCACTGCCTGAATGCTACCGCCGCTGCTTCCGTGAACCCATGCACCACTATTTTCTGAACACATATGGTGGTCTGCCCCGGGCACGTTTGTCTACCGACCTCCCACTGCTGCCACTATGCTGACTCCCAGCCACGCTAGTGACTTGCTGGCTCTGCCACTGCCTCACAAGAAAGCTTCCACCCTCTTCTCCCGATGATGATGAAGCCCCTAATTCACACGGCTCCTAAGTGCGATCAGCTACATCATCATCATTGAGTACTATCTGCACGTCACTGATGTCCTCCTTAACGATCTCTGGATCAGGAGCTTCACCGCTCGCAACACTAGCTCCCACGCCACTCTCCTCAGCACTCCTTGCTCGCCTAGCCGAGAAAGAGGCGGATGTCTCCTCCACATCTTGGCTGGCCAGTAGCTGCTGACTGTCCTCTAGTAGCTCGTCCTCGCTCTATAGTGGGGCTGAGCCCACAGGATATAATACTTCTCTGGCTGAGAGAACAGAAAAGGACAGAGGCAGGTTGAGGACAGGTGAGGTCTTGCTCCCAGGCTATGCCAACTAAGGGTTAAATCTGTCGAACCCACTGACTCTTGGCTGGGGGTGTCTGATGTCAATTAGGGCAAAGTGGATGACCGAGTCAACCATTCAAGAACCACTGGGTTTCTGGTCAAGAAATGACCGATAGATGACACTGAGAGCTCAGGCCTCTTTATGCGACTCCTGCTGCCACGCTACCTTATTTTGCTGCGACTTGTGCCTGCGCCAGAAACATTTAGGCCTCTGCCACTCCCCTGTGCAAGGCCTGGCACTTCTCTGTCTGACATACTGTTAGATCAAATAAATAAATAAAAAGGAAATTAAAACACCCCAAAAAAGTCTGTAATTTTCTCCCTTCACCACACAACAGCTAATAAGTAGGGATGAGCGAACTCGAACTGTATAGTTCGGGTTCGTACCGAATTTTGGGGTGTCCGTGACACGGACCCGAACCCGGACATTTTCGTAAAAGTCCGGGTTCGGGTTCGGTGTTCGTCGCTTTCTTGGCGCTTTTGTGACGCTTTCTTGGCGCTTTTTGAAAGGCTGCAAAGCAGCCAATCAACAAGCGTCATACTACTTGCCCCAAGAGGCCATCACAGCCATGCCTACTATTGGCATGGCTGTGATTGGCCAGAGCACCATGGGACCCAGCCTCTATTTAAGCTGGAGTCACATAGCGCCGCCCGTCACTCTGCTCTGATTAGCGTAGGGAGAGGTTGCGGCTGCGACAGTAGGGCGAGATTAGGCAGATTAACTCCTCCAAAGGACTTGATTAACTGATCGATCTGCAGCTGTGGATCATTGAGCTGCTGATCCTCAATTGCTCACTGTTTTTAGGCTGCACAGACCGTTTGTCAGTCTCATTTTTCTGGGGTGATCGGCGGCCATTTTGTGTCTTGTGGTGCGCCAGCACAAGCTGCGACCAAGTGCATTTAACCCTCAATGGTGTGGTTGTTTTTTGGCTAAAGCCTACATCAGGGTGAAGCTGTCACACCAAGTGCATTTAACCAGCAATAGTCTGTTCATTTTTTGGCCATATACAAAATCAGGGGCAAGCTGCGCCTGTCACCAAGTGCATTTAACCCTCAATGGTGTGGTTGTTTTTTGGCTAAAGCCTACATCAGGGTGAAGCTGTCACACCAAGTGCATTTAACCAGCAATAGTCTGTTCATTTTTTGGCCATATACAAAATCAGGGGCAAGCTGCGCCTGTCACTAAGTGCATTTAACCCTCAATGGTGTGGTTGTTTTTTGGCTAAAGCCTACATCAGGGTGAAGCTGTCACACCAAGTGCATTTAACCAGCAATAGTCTGTTCATTTTTTGGCCATATACAAAATCAGGGGCAAGCTGCGCCTGTCACCAAGTGCATTTAACCCTCAATGGTGTGGTTGTTTTTTGGCTAAAGCCTACATCAGGGTGAAGCTGTCACACCAAGTGCATTTAACCAGCAATAGTCTGTTTATTTTTTGGCCATATCCCAGTCTAATTCTGTCACTAAATCCATACCGGTCACCCAGCGCCTAAATACTAGGCCTCAAATTTATATCCAGCTAAATCTGTCCTTAGTGCTGTAGCTGGGCGAGTTATTTAGTGTCCGTTCAAGCACATTTCTTGTTCTGGGTTGAAATACAATTCCCAATTTAGCAATTTCATAATTTAGTGGTTCCTGCTATATCAGAGCTATTTGAAATCTATCCCAAAAAGGGTATATAATATTGAAGGTGCACATTGGGTCATTCAGAATAACTTCACACACACCCGCTACTGTGTATTTCCAAGTCTAATTCTGTCAGTAAATCCATACCTGTCACCCAGCGCCTAAATACTAGGCCTCAAATTTAAATCCCTCTAAATCTCTCGTTACCGCTGTACTGTTGTTGCTGGGCAAGATATTTAGTGTCCGTCAAAGCACATTTTTTGTTCTGGGTTGAAGTACAATTCCCAATTTAGCAATTTCATAATTTAGTGGTTCCTGCTATATCAGAGCTATTTGGAATCTATCCCTAAAAGGGTATATAATATTGAAGGTGCACATAGGGTCATTCAGAATAACTTCACACACACGCTTCTGTGCATTTCCAAGTCTAATTCTGTCACTAAATCCATACCGGTGACCCAGCGCCTAAATACTAGGCCTCAAATTTAAATCCCTCTAAATCTCTCGTTACCCACCGCTGTACTGTTGTTGCTGGGCAAGATATTTAGTGTCCGTCAAAGCACATTTTTTGTTCTGGGTTGAAGTACAATTCCCAATTTAGCAATTTCATAATTTAGTGGTTTCTGCTATATCAGAGCTATTTGAAATCTATCCCTAAAAGGGTATATAATATTGAAGGTGCACATAGGGTCATTCAGAATAACTTCACACACACGCTTCTGTGCATTTCCAAGTCTAATTCTGTCACTAAATCCATACCGGTGACCCAGCGCCTAAATACTAGGCCTCAAATTTAAATCCCTCTAAATCTCTCGTTACCCACCGCTGTACTGTTGTTGCTGGGCAAGATATTTAGTGTCCGTCAAAGCACATTTTTTGTTCTGGGTTGAAGTACAATTCCCAATTTAGCAATTTCATAATTTAGTGGTTTCTGCTATGTCAGAGCTATTTGAAATCTATCCCTAAAAGGGTATATAATATTGAAGGTGCACATAGGGTCATTCAGAATAACTTCACACACACGCTTCTGTGCATTTCCAAGTCTAATTCTGTCACTAAACCCATACCTGTCACCCAGCGCCTAAATACTAGGCCTCAAATTTAAATCCCTCTAAATCTCTCGTTACCGCTGTCCTGTTGTAGCTGGGAAAGTTATTTAGTGTCCGTCAAAGCACATTTTTTGTTCTGGGTTGAAGTACAATTCCCAATTTAGCAATTTCATAATTTAGTGGTTCCTGCTATATCAGAGCTATTTGAAATCTATCCCAAAAAGGGTATATAATATTGAAGGTGCACATTGGGTCATTCAGAATAACTTCACACACACCCGCTACTGTGTATTTCCAAGTCTAATTCTGTCACTAAACCCATACCTGTCACCCAGCGCCTAAATACTAGGCCTCAAATTTAAATCCCTCTAAATCTCTCGTTACCGCTGTCCTGTTGTAGCTGGGAAAGTTATTTAGTGCCCGTCAAAGCACATTTTTTGTTCTGGGTTGAAGTACAATTCCCAATTTAGCAATTTCATAATTTAGTGGTTCCTGCTATATCAGAGCTATTTGAAATCTATCCCTAAAAGGGTATATAATATTGAAGGTGCACATAGGGTCATTCAGAATAACTTCACACACACCCGCTACTGTGTATTTCCAAGTCTAATTCTGTCACTAAATCCATACCTGTCACCCAGCGCCTAAATACTAGGCCTCAAATTTATATTCCGCTGAATTTGAATACAATACATTGGGCCAAATAATATATTTGTTGTTGTGGTGAACCATAACAATGAGAAAAACATCTAGTAAGGGACGCGGACGTGGACATGGTCGTGGTGGTGTTAGTGGACCCTCTGGTGCTGGGAGAGGACGTGGCCGTTCTGCCACATCCACACGTCCTAGTGTACCAACTACCTCAGGTCCCAGTAGCCGCCAGAATTTACAGCGATATATGGTGGGGCCCAATGCCGTTCTAAGGATGGTAAGGCCTGAGCAGGTACAGGCATTAGTCAATTGGGTGGCCGACAGTGGATCCAGCACGTTCACATTATCTCCCACCCAGTCTTCTGCAGAAAGCGCACAGATGGCGCCTGAAAACCAACCCCATCAGTCTGTCACATCACCCCCATGCATACCAGGGAAACTGTCTCAGCCTCAAGTTATGCAGCAGTCTCTTATGCTGTTTGAAGACTCCGCTGGCAGGGTTTCCCAAGGGCATCCACCTAGCCCTTCCCCAGCGGTGAAAGACATAGAATGCACTGACGCACAACCACTTATGTTTCCTGATGATGAGGACATGGGAATACCACCTCAGCATGTCTCTGATGATGACGAAACACAGGTGCCAACTGCTGCGTCTTTCTGCAGTGTGCAGACTGAACAGGAGGTCAGGGATCAAGACTGGGTGGAAGACGATGCAGGGGACGATGAGGTCCTAGACCCCACATGGAATGAAGGTCGTGCCACTGACTTTCACAGTTCGGAGGAAGAGGCAGTGGTGAGACCGAGCCAACAGCGTAGCAAAAGAGGGAGCAGTGGGCAAAAGCAGAACACCCGCCGCCAAGAGACTCCGCCTGCTACTGACCGCCGCCATCTGGGACCGAGCACCCCAAAGGCAGCTTCAAGGAGTTCCCTGGCATGGCACTTCTTCAAACAATGTGCTGACGACAAGACCCGAGTGGTTTGCACGCTGTGCCATCAGAGCCTGAAGCGAGGCATTAACGTTCTGAACCTGAGCACAACCTGCATGACCAGGCACCTGCATGCAAAGCATGAACTGCAGTGGAGTAAACACCTTAAAACCAAGGAAGTCACTCAGGCTCCCCCTGCTACCTCTTCTGCTGCTGCCGCCTCGGCCTATTCTGCTGCTGCCGCCTCGGCCTCTTCCTCCGCCTCTGGAGGAACGTTGGCACCTGCCGCCCAGCAAACAGGGGATGTACCACCAACACCACCACCACCACCTCCGTCACCAAGCGTCTCAACCATGTCACACGCCAGCGTTCAGCTCTCCATCTCACAAACATTTGATAGAAAGCGTAAATTCCCACCTAGCCACCCTCGATCCCTGGCCCTGAATGCCAGCATTTCTAAACTACTGGCCTATGAAATGCTGTCATTTAGGCTGGTGGACACAGACAGCTTCAAACAGCTCATGTCGCTTGCTGTCCCACAGTATGTTGTTCCCAGCCGGCACTACTTCTCCAAGAGAGCCGTGCCTTCCCTGCACAACCAAGTATCCGATAAAATCAAGTGTGCACTGCGCAACGCCATCTGTAGCAAGGTCCACCTAACCACAGATACGTGGACCAGTAAGCACGGCCAGGGACGCTATATCTCCCTAACTGCACACTGGGTAAATGTAGTGGCAGCTGGGCCCCAGGCGGAGAGCTGTTTGGCGCACGTCCTGCCGCCGCCAAGGATCGCAGGGCAACATTCTTTGCCTCCTGTTGCCACCTCCTCCTTCTCGGCTTCCTCCTCCTCTTCTTCCACCTGCTCATCCAGTCAGCCACACACCTTCACCACCAACTTCAGCACAGCCCGGGGTAAACGTCAGCAGGCCATTCTGAAACTCATATGTTTGGGGGACAGGCCCCACACCGCACAGGAGTTGTGGCGGGGTATTGAACAACAGACCGACGAGTGGTTGCTGCCGGTGAGCCTCAAGCCCGGCCTGGTGGTGTGTGATAATGGGCGAAATCTCGTTGCAGCTCTGGGACTAGCCAATTTGACGCACATCCCTTGCTTGGCGCATGTGCTGAATTTGGTGGTGCAGAAGTTCATTCACAACTACCCCGACATGTCAGAGCTGCTGCATAAAGTGCGGGCCGTCTGTTCGCGCTTCCGGCGTTCACATCCTGCCGCTGCTCGCCTGTCTGCGCTACAGCGTAACTTCGGCCTTCCCGCTCACCGCCTCATATGCGACGTGCCCACCAGGTGGAACTCCACCTTGCACATGCTGGACAGACTGTGCGAGCAGCAGCAGGCCATAGTGGAGTTTCAGCTGCAGCACGCACGGGTCAGTCGCACTACAGAACAGCACCACTTCACCACCAATGACTGGGCCTCCATGCGAGACCTGTGTGCCCTGTTGCGCTGTTTCGAGTACTCCACCAACATGGCCAGTGGCGATGACACCGTTATCAGCGTTACAATACCACTTCTATGTCTCCTTGAGAAAACACTTAGGGCGATGATGGAACAGGAGGTGGCCCAGGAGGAGGAGGAGGAGGATGAGGAAGAGGGGTCATTTTTAGCACTTTCAGGCCAGTCTCTTCGAAGTGACTCAGAGGGAGGTTTTTTGCAACAGCAGAGGCCAGGTACAAATGTGGCCAGCCAGGGCCCACTACTGGAGGACGAGGAGGACGAGGATGAGGAGGAGGTGGAGGAGGATGAGGATGAAGCATGGTCACAGCGGGGTGGCACCCAACGCAGCTCGGGTCCATCACTGGTGCGTGGCTGGGGGGAAAGGCAGGACGATGACGATACGCCTCCCACAGAGGACAGCTTGTCCTTACCCCTGGGCAGCCTGGCACACATGAGCGACTACATGCTGCAGTGCCTGCGCAACGACAGCAGAGTTGCCCACATTTTAACCTGTGCGGACTACTGGGTTGCCACCCTGCTGGATCCACGCTACAAAGACAATGTGCCCACCTTACTTCCTGCACTGGAGCGTGATAGGAAGATGCGCGAGTACAAGCGCACGTTGGTAGACGCGCTACTGAGAGCATTCCCAAATGTCACAGGGGAACAAGTGGAAGCCCAAGGCCAAGGCAGAGGAGGAGCAAGAGGTCGCCAAGGCCGCTGTGTCACGGCCAGCTCCTCTGAGGGCAGGGTTAGCATGGCAGAGATGTGGAAAACTTTTGTCAACACGCCACAGCTAACTGCACCACCACCTGATACGCAACGTGTTAGCAGGAGGCAACATTTCACTAACATGGTGGAACAGTACGTGTGCACACCCCTCCACGTACTGACTGATGGTTCGGCCCCATTCAACTTCTGGGTCTCTAAATTGTCCACGTGGCCAGAGCTAGCCTTTTATGCCTTGGAGGTGCTGGCCTGCCCGGCAGCCAGCGTTTTGTCTGAACGTGTATTCAGCACGGCAGGGGGCGTCATTACAGACAAACGCAGCCGCCTGTCTACAGCCAATGTGGACAAGCTGACGTTCATAAAAATGAACCAGGCATGGATCCCACAGGACCTGTCCGTCCCTTGTCCAGATTAGACATTAACTACCTCCCCATAACCATATATTATTGGACTCCAGGGCACTTCCTCATTCAATCCTATTTTTATTTTCATTTTACCATTACATTGCGATGCTACCCAAAGTTGAATGAACCTCTCCTCTGCCTGTGTGCTAGGCCTAAATATATGCCAATGGACTGTTGCAGTGGTGGCTGACATGAAGCCTGATTCTCTGCTATGACATGCAGACTAATTCTCTGCTGACATGAAGCCAGATTGTCTGTTACGGGACCTCTCTCCTCTGCCTGGGTGCTGGGCCTAAATTTATGACAATGGACTGTTGCAGTGGTGGCTGACGTGAAGCCTGATTCTCTGCTATGACATGCAGACTGATTCTCTGCTGACATGAAGCCAGATCCTCTGTTACGGGACCTCTCTCCTCTGCCTGGGTGCTGGGCCTAAATTTATGACAATGGACTGTTGCAGTGGTGGCTGACGTGAAGCCTGATTCTCTGCTATGACATGCAGACTGATTCTCTGCTGACATGAAGCCAGATTGTCTGTTACGGGACCTCTCTCCTCTGCCTGTGTGTGTGCTGGGCCTAAATATATGCCAATGGACTGTTGCAGTGGTGGCTGACGTGAAGCCTCATTCTCTGCTATGACATGCAGACTGATTCTCTGCTGACATGAAGCCAGATCCTCTGTTACGGGACCTCTCTCCTCTGCCTGGGTGCTGGGCCTAAATTTATGACAATGGACTGTTGCAGTGGTGGCTGACGTGAAGCCTGATTCTCTGCTATGACATGCAGACTGATTCTCTGCTGTCATGAAGCCAGATTGTCTGTTACGGGACCTTTCTCCTCTACCTGGGTTCTGGGCCTAAATTTATGAAAATTGACTCTTACAGTGGTGGGTGACGTGAAGCCTGATTCTCTGCTATGATATGAAGACTGATTCTCTGCTGACATGAAGCCAGATTGTCTGTTACGGGACCTTTCTCCTCTGCCTGGGTTCTGGGCCTAAATTTATGAAAATTGACTCTTACAGTGGTGGGTGACGTGAAGCCTGATTCTCTGCTATGATATGAAGACTGATTCTCTGCTGACATGAAGCCAGATTGTCTGTTACGGGACCTTTCTCCTCTGCCTGGGTTCTGGGCCTAAATTTATGAAAATTGACTCTTACAGTGGTGGGTGACGTGAAGCCTGATTCTCTGCTATGATATGAAGACTGATTCTCTGCTGACATGAAGCCAGATTGTCTGTTACGGGACCTTTCTCCTCTGCCTGGGTTCTGGGCCTAAATTTATGAAAATTGACTCTTACAGTGGTGGGTGACGTGAAGCCTGATTCTCTGCTATGATATGAAGACTGATTCTCTGCTGACATGAAGCCAGATTCTCTGTTACGGGACCTCTCTCCTCTGCCTGGGTGCTGGGCCTAAATTTATGACAATGGACTGTTGCAGTGGTGGCTGACGTGAAGCCTGATTCTCTGCTATGACATGCAGACTGATTCTCTGCTGACATGAAGCCAGATTCTCTGTTACGGGACCTCTCTCCTCTGCCTGTGTGTGTGCTGGGCCTAAATATATGCCAATGGACTGTTGCAGTGGTGGCTGACGTGAAGCCTCATTCTCTGCTATGACATGCAGACTAATTCTCTGCTGACATGAAGACAGATTCTCTGTTACGGGACCTCTCTCCTCTGCCTGGGTGCTGGGCCTAAATTTATGACAATGGACTGTTGCAGTGGTGGCTGACGTGAAGCCTGATTCTCTGCTATGACATGAAGACTGATTCTCTGCTGACATGAAGCCAGATTGTCTGTTACGGGACCTCTCTCCTCTGCCTGGGTGCCGGGGCCTAAATATCTGTGAATGGACTGTTCCAGTGGTGGGTGACGGGAAGCCAGATTCTCTGCTATGGAACCTCTCTCCAATTGATTTTGGTTAATTTTTATTTATTTAATTTTTATTTTAATTCATTTCCCTATCCACATTTGTTTGCAGGGGATTTACCTACATGTTGCTGCCTTTTGCAGCCCTCTAGCTCTTTCCTGGGCTGTTTTACAGCCTTTTTAGTGCCGAAAAGTTCGGGTCCCCATTGACTTCAATGGGGTTCGGGTTCGGGACGAAGTTCGGATCGGGTTCGGATCCCGAACCCGAACATTTCCGGGATGTTCGGCCGAACTTCTCGAACCCGAACATCCAGGTGTTCGCTCAACTCTACTAATAAGCCCTTTTTTCCCACTAACATACGCCAAAAAGGGCTGCAATTTTCTCACTTTACCTCACAACGGCAAATACTTTTTTTGTGTGCCAATACTACACGCAAAAAAGGGCTTTAGAACATTTAACTGCACTGCTGAACGGCAAATATTTTTTTTCTTTTGCCACTAATACAAGACAAAAAGGACTTTATAACATATAATTGCACCGCTGAACGGCAAATAGGCCCTTATTATTTTTTTTCCACTTATACACTCCACAAAAGGCTTTAGAACATATAAGTGCACCGCTGAACGGCAAATAGGCCCTTATTTTTTTTTTTCCACTTATACACTCCACAAAAGGCTTTAGAACATATAAGTGCACCGCTGAACGGCAAATATATTTTTCTTTTTTCCACTTATACACTCTACAAAATGCTTTAGAACATATAACTGCACATCTTAACGGCAAATAGGATCTTATTTTTTTCCACTTATACACGACTGCTAAAATGGCAAATATATATATTTTTTTCCACTTATGCACTCCTCAAAAAAGGCTTTGGGACATATAACTGCACCACTGAACGGCAAATAAGACGTAGAACTATTTCCTTGCAATAATCCCTGTTAATGGCGGTATCACACAGCACTTGCACTCTAATAAGAATGTTTTGCTGGAATTACAGAGCTGTATAATGGCAATTTGGATCCCCAGTCAGTGCAGCAAAGTGTAATAGGATTGTTCCTATTACCCAGGGTGTAAACTCCTCTACTGAACGCTGTTCTCCTTTTATAGTGTAGATGATGTGTCATGGATAAGCGGGTGTGAACCCACTGTGCCACTGACTGGCTGTACTCTGGCGGGGCAAGTCTAAGCAGCTACCTGGTTTTCACTAGAGCCTCAGATGGTGAGGATAGATTTGAGCCGTTAGAGTAGTTGCCAGGGGATACTCCAGAGCAATCCCTGAGCCAGTGGCAGCTGGTCCAGCGGACCAGGAGGTACCTGAGTAGGGGGTCTAAGTACGTTGCCACCCAGTACTGGCCCTTGTCCTTTATGCTTTTTATACGGGGGTCCTTCTTCAAACACTAGAGCATGAAGGCCCCCATTTACACTAAATTGGAAGCGGTGGAGCACCTTGGCTCCTGCTCATCGCCCAGGAGAATGTCATCCTAGGTCTCCTCCCCACAGCCACTGACAACACCAGGGGATCCCAGAAAAGTTTATAGCCTGCTCTTCTTGCTCCTCCTCCTCCTCCTCCCCCCAGGCACCATCCTCCTCTGACTCCTCTTCAGACTCATGCTTTAATTGTCTCAGATGGAGTAGCCCCCCCCCCAGGAATTCATTCAGCATTGCGATTTCCTCATCTTCCTACTCCTGCTCATCGATGGCATGATCAATGACACGACACAATGCACGCTCCAGAAAGAAGGCGTTAGGTACGATGTCACTGATGGCGCCCTGGCTACCACTGACACAAATACAAGGTGGAGTTCCATCGCGTTGGGCAGTTACAAATCAGACATCTGACGGGAAAGTGGTGTCGACGCTGAACGTCAGCAAGGCGAGCCATGGTTAAGTAAGATCTAAAATGGACAGAGATTTTCCTGGCCTGCCGCAAGACATCCTGGATCACCTGGT
Organism: Bufo gargarizans; assembly: GCF_014858855.1. Lineage (NCBI taxonomy): Eukaryota > Metazoa > Chordata > Amphibia > Anura > Bufonidae > Bufo > Bufo gargarizans. The sequence continues at coordinate 15,469,661 of NC_058082.1, read as the reverse complement.
ATTTGGCATTGAATCGCTGCACGACTAAGTCCAGGATGTGTGCCATGCACGGCCTATGTGTCATTTTGCCCTTATATGGCAGTAGTTTGCAGGCTAGCAGTTCCGAAAAGCCGGCACTCAGCCGTTGGGCAAGAGGGTTATCCGGCGTCATCAAATGTTTACGTTCGAACATTTGGGTCACGGAAGCCTGCCTTTTGCCAGATGAACACAATGATGGCATGGTGGAAAGTGGAGTAGAGGACAAATGGGAGGAGAAAGTAGAAGGAGAAGAGGCAGGAAGTGGAGCGCCGGGAGTGTGGCTTTGTTGGTTCTAATGGTGTTTCTCCAACTGGGCTCAGTGATTGGAGGCCAGGTGCCTTCTTAAGGCGGTCGTCCCGAGGTGAGTGTTGGGATTACTGCGACTTATGCGTTGACAGCACAGGCTGCAGATGGCACCACTATTGTTAGCAGCTGACACGTTAAAAAGAAACCACACTGCGGAGCCATGTGCTGGCATCCTGGGAGCGCAATATTTGACCATGCATGGTGGATGGCTCGCTCCAGATACATTTGTAGTCTGCTTTTTGCCTCCTATGCACTGCGAGTTCTGCCTGCTTCTCATCCTTCTCCACCCTATCTGCTACTCCGTCTCTTCCTCTGAACTACCCTCCTCTTCCTCTCTTGTGGGCACGTCCATCTACCCGTCATCATCGTCACCTTCACCACCAATGACATAAGAGATCTCGGAGTAGACAGCAACAGCGGGGACCACCCTCCTTGGGCTGATCTGGGTACTGTCGTTGCTACCTCCTCCTCTTCATAAAGGGTTAATAAGTGACGGGGGGGTGTAGTGTAGTGTAGTGTAGTGTTTTGTGGTACTTTACAGAGCTGTCTGTGTCCTCTGGTGGTCGATCCAAACAAAAGGGACACCAGAGGACCAGGTAGCAGGTATATTAGACGCTGTTATCAAAACAGCGTCTAATATACCTGTTAGGGGTTAAAAAAATCACATCTCCAGCCTGCCAGCGAGCGATCGCCGCTGGCAGGCTGGAGATCCACTCGCTTACCTTCCGTTCCTGTGAGCGCGCGCGCCTGTGTGCGCGCGTTCACAGGAAATCTTGCGTCTCGCTAGAGGACGCGTATATGCATCCAGGAGGAGTAAAGCAACCACCTCCCGGCGCCCACCTTCCGACCAGATGCGTTTCGGGATGCTGCACTATCCCGTCCTCAAATCCCAGGCATTCTCACGAGATCCTAGTTGCATTGGCTTGAGGAGTATGACACGAGATGCAGACAACTCACTGCTCCGCTCGCCCTCACCAAGCCACCGGGGACGATCGAGACAAAACGAAAGGAGGGAGGTAAGAGATCGATTCTAGTGACATTGGAGTGTCTATATGCAAATATATAAGCTGGACTATACTGAGACACTGAAACACAGAGAAAGAATGCACCAAACAGATATAACTGACTATACTGGCAAGACACAAATGAAGATATTAAAAGCTGAGACTTTCGCCAATATATACCAGTGATGGATATATCGGAGCCCATCATGCACCACGTCACGGCTCTCAGCATGGCAAGGGGTCCTAACCGCTGCTCTAACTATGGTGTGAACACGGTCTGGGGGTGATATAATTCAGCTCGCAGCAAAGCTTCCCACAAACGCCCAGCATGAATGCTGCGGTTGTGCAATGTGAATGAAGCCAGGCTGCAAGCCACACCCACACCAGACCATGTGATGGAAGTTACCAGGTGCAAAGGAGTGTTTGAATGCCAGGTAAAGGCAGACACACTCAAATCTAACAAGGCAGAAACCAAAAAACAAAAAAATTATAGTGGCGATTTTGGAGGAGCTGCTCAGCCCCTGACACTGTGGCGTGTCCTTAATTAGGGGGAGCAACCCGACCGCATGTGGACCGCAGAAATCGACTAACCCCAGCAAAATATGCATACAATGGAGGATGTCGGCGCGGTCCACATGCACCACAAGAGCAAACTACACAGAATGTAGCAATCATATGAAACACAGAGAAAGAATGCACCAAACAGATATAACACTGACTATGCTGGTAAGACACAAATGAAGATATTAAAAGCTGAGACTTTCGCCAATTTATACCAGTGATGGATATATCGGAGCCCATCATGCACCACGTCACGGCTCTCAGCATGCAAGGGGTCCTAACCGCTGCTCTAACTATGGTGTGAACACGGTCTGGGGGTGATATAATTCAGCTCGCAGCAAAGCTTCCCACAAACGCCCAGCATGAATACTGCGGTTGTGCGATGTGAATGAAGCCAGGCTGCAAGCCACACCCACACCAGACCATGTGATGGAGGTTACCAGGTGCAAAAGAGTGTTTGAATGCAGGTAAAGGCAAACACACTCAAATCTAACAAGGCAGAAACCAAAAAACTAAAAAATTATAGTGAGACACTGAACTAACATAAAGTTTCCTATGATCGCCATACATGTGTGAAATGCAATATATCTCATTAGGAATCACGCAGGTGCAACAGTGATTATTTAGGTGCTTTTCACAGATCCTCATAGGCTTATTTAATATGGACTTAAGTAATATGATGACTATATGAATTTATGTTGGGACTAAAAGCTACTTTGAATGGTTTCATAGTCCGAACCTATTAGGACATCAATTGTCTGAAGACGGATGTACAACTGCTATTTGGAACTATTCAGGGCTGCTGTATAGTCCCTATGTTAGAAAGTATATTATAAGTATATCACACCCCTCTGTATGTCACACCTATCGATAGCACACCTATACCAGTCCTTAAAAGGACGTTTGTGGCCCTATTAGCTAGCTTTTGGTGTCTCTAATAGTTTGTCCCTGCTCCACACAGCAACGACTCCCTACACTGGCAAAAAACACAATGTAAAATGGCTGCCAAATCGTGTTTATTTATAGGGTGGGGGTTGTGTCCATGTGCTGAAACGTCTTAATTGGCTGTCCTGTCCCATCTGATGGATGTGTTATGAGTCAAAGTTATGCACAATGCAAAGAATAGGCAGACATCCCCATATGTTCGCTTGTTCAGCGAACCACGAACGAGCAAAGTTCGCCACAAAATGGCCATCGGGCAAACTGCATGGCCATCTCTAGTAAAGACGATTTTCTCTCAATACTCGCTGTAATACTATACATACATGCTTGTGGTAAGTGGTTAAATCCGGGGAATAGATCAGTATCTCGTCCAGATACACTATTACGCAGACATATAGCAGATCCCGGAAGATGTCATTAACCAACTCCTGGAATACCGCAAAAGCATTGCACAGACTGAAGGTCATGACGAGATACTCGCCATTTTCGAATGCGGATAAGGTTATATGTCGGATTTAGTGAAGACCTTAGCTCCCCGGATCCTGTTGAAAAGTTCAGAGATTACTGGTAGAGGGTATCGGTTCTTAATTGTGACCTTATTCAGACCACGATAGTCGATACAGGGCTGTAAGAATCCATCCTTTTTTTGCACAAAGAAGAGCCCAGCACCGGCTGGTAAAGTAAATTTCAGTATAAACCCCCTCTCGAGATTTTCTTTAATGTACTCAGACATCGCTTGGGTCTCGGCAAGTGAGAGGGGGTACACTCGACCACGAGGAGGAGTGACACCAGGCAAAAGGTCAACTGGACAATCGGACGAATGGCAAGGAGGCAGGGTCTCCGTCTCTTTCTTTGCTGAAAACATCTGCAAAACTGGTGTACTGCTGCCGGAGTCCAGGCAGGTCTACTAGTACAGGAGGCGAGGAAGCAGGTCAGACCTCCGATAGACAGGTGGAATGACAGAATGATCCCTAACGTAGAATCTGACTGGAGTTCCAGTCCAGAAATGGAGAGTGCTGACTCAGCCAGGGAAGACCGAGGATGACTGGATTCACGGAAGCTGGCAGCATATAAAAGGAAATCATCTCCGAATGCAGAACCTCAATTTGCAGCTTGAGGGGCTTAGTCACTGAGATCACTGGTTCAGGGAGTGGTAGTCCATTAACGGAGGGCACTGACAGAGGTCTTTCGAGACGGATGGTAGGAAGCTCGAACTGATGAACCAAAGCTTGCTGAGTGAAGTTACCAGCTGACCCAGAGTCCAAGAATGCAGGCGCAGACAGTGTGACTCCCTTGTGAGAGAGAGTCACCGGAACTGAAAGTTTCAGAGAGGACATCTCCTTGTCTAGGACCACCTCTCCAACTGATCCTAGAAATTTGTGTTTCCCGGCTTCTGTGGACAATTACGCACAAAGTGGGCCTTGCCTTCACAGTACAAACACAGGTTCTCTGCTTTATGTTCCTGGTCAGACAATCGAAGGCGCTCTATTTGCTTGGGCTCTTCAGGTGAGGTGGACACTAGAGGAAGGACCGGCCTCTGGAAGGATGGAGCCAAACAAGGTGGTCTTCTGGTGCATGCGACCTCCTTAGAACATTCCCTGAAGCACATATCTTAGAACATTCCCTGAAACACATATCTATCCTTATCAGGTCATTCAGAGTAGACAGCCGGAAGGTAGCCAGGAAAGACTGCAGATTAGTGGTCTCTGGACCTCCATGTTCCCAAATACGATTTGCCCATGCAAGTGCCTCATAAGACACGACAGGTTTTTGGATCGCCACCATAGCGTGATGGCAGCGAGAGTTGCACACCAGTGGCACACATATCCGGATTCACTGATGTGGGAATTGCAGGAGAAACAGTGACTGGCAACCCTACAGTAGCTGGAAAAGAGATGGCATTCAGACGAGCAGCAACATTTTGCATGAACTGCATCATGACATCCTGACGTTCACTCTGGCACCTCACATCATGTAATCATTCCTGAACGACAGGTTTGGAGTGACCAACGGGGTCCATGGCCTCAGTGTACTGTCACAAATCAGCGGGTGTGAACCCACTGTGCCACTGACTGGCTATGCTCTGGCGTAGTCAGGCATAGAGGTGTAGTCAGACAGGCAAAAGGTCAGGGCTGGCAGCACAGGTGTAGGTCAGGTAATCAGGATCAGCAACAGCAAAGTCAAGGCAAGCAGGCAGGGATCAGATGGTTAGCAGAATCCAGGAACGAAGTACAAGTCAGGAACACACATGAGTATCAGGATCTTAGCAAAACACAAGGACCTTGACACTGAGGCATCTGGGAAGGGGGTTGAGCCACTTAAATGCCTGCAGGAGAGCCAGAGTTGGTCAGTGAGGCCCTTAGAGCAGTGTAACATGAAACCAGCCAAACTCATGCTGTGTCCAGGGCTGAGTGGAAGCTGTGGAGCAGAATCCACAAAAGCAATCACACATACAGAAACAGAGCCTAGGACTGCAGCAATGAAATGGGATGCACCAGCCACAGGTCACCACTGAGCGCGGTGCTCGGGGCTGCGGCCATAAGCGGGAGAACAGCGGCGTATGCCTCCGTATCCTTTGCATATTGGGTTGAGCACTTTCTGCCTTTTAACACCACAGCATTTTTGGGGGGTTTGTAAATAGATATGTTTGGAGGTATATAAACTCCATATTTCAATGTGTCAGATTTTCGTCCACAGGCAACATTTACAGTGCCTTGCAAAAGTATTAACCCCCCCTTTACTTTTTTCGTATTTTGGCACATTATAGCCTTAAGTTCAATGTTTTGTTAATCTGGATTTTATTTGATGGACCAGAACATAATAGTCTAAGTTGGTGAAGTGAAATGAGAAAAATATATAAATAAAACTATTATTTAGAAATAGAAAACAGAAAATTAGCACGTGCATATGTATTTACCCCCTTTGTTAGGAAGCCCATAAAAATCTCTGGTGCAACCAATTACCTTCAGAAGTCACATAATTAGTGAAATGATGTCCACCTGTGTGCAATCTAAGTGTCACATGATCTGTTATTACATACACGCACCTTTTTTGAAAGGCCCCAGAGGCTGCAACACCTAAGCAAGAGGCATCAATAACCAAACACTGCCATGAAGACCAAGGAACTCTCCAAACAAGTAAGGGACAATGTTGTTGAGAAGTACAAGTCAGGGTTAGGTTATAAAAAATATCCAAATCTTTGATGATCCCCAGGAGTACCATCAAATCTATCATAACCAAATGGAAAGAACATGGCACAACAGCAAACCTGCCAAGAGACGGCCGCCCACCAAAGCTAACGGACCGGGCATTAATCAGAGAGGCAGCACAAAGACCTAAGGAAACCCTGAAGGAGCTCCAGAGTTCCACAGCAGAGACTGGAGTGTCTGTACAGTGGGGCAAAAAAGTATTTAGTCAGCCACCAATTCTGCAAGTTCTTCCACTTAAAAAGATGAGAGAGGCCTGTAATTTTCATCATAGGTACACTTTAACTATGAGAGACAGAATGGGGGGAAAGAATAAAGGAAATCACATTGTAGGATTTCTAATGAATCATTTGGCAAATTCCTCAGTAAAATAAATATTTGGTCAACTACCAACAAGCATAATTTCTGGCTCTCACAGACCTGTAACTTCTTCTTTAAGAGGCTCCTCTGTACTCCACTTGTTACCTGTATTAATGACACCTGTTTGAACTTGTTATCAGTATAAAAGACACCTGTCCACAACCTCAAACAGTCACACTCCAAACTCCACAATGGCCAAAACCAAAGAGCTGTCGAAGGACACCAGAAACACAATTGTAGACCTGCACCATGCTGAGAAGACCGAATCTGCAATAGGCAAGCAGCTTTGTGTGAAGAAATCAACTGTGGGAGCATTTATTAGAAAATGGAGGACATATAAAACCACTGATAATCTCTCTCGATCTGGGGCCCCACGCAAGATCTCACCCCGTGGGGTCAAAATGATCACAAGAACGGTGAGCAAAAATCCCAGAACCACACGGGGGGACCTAGTGAATGACCTGCAGAGAGTTGGGACCAAAGTAACAAAGGCTACCATCAGTAACACACTACGCCGCTAGGGACTTAAATCCTGTAGTGCCAGATGTTTCTCCCTGCTTAAGCCAGTACATGTCCAGGCCCGTCTGAAATTTGCTAGAGAGCATTTGGATGATCCAGAAGAGGATTGGGAGAATGTAATGGTCATATGAAACCAAAGTAGAACTTTTTAGTAAAAACTCAAGTCGCCAAGTTTGGAGGAAAAAGAATGCTGAGTTGCATCTAAAGAACACCATACCCACTGTGGAAACATCATGCTTTGGGGCTGTTTTTCTGCAAAGGGACCAGGACGACTAATCTGTGTAAAGGAAAAAAATAATTGTATCGTGAGATTTTGAGTGAAAACCTCCTTCCATCAGCAAGGGCATTGAAGAGGAAACGTGGCTGGGTCTTTCAGCATGACAATGATCCCAAACACACTGCCCGGGCAACGAAGGAGTGGCTTCGTAAGAAGCATTTTAAGGTCCTGGAGTGGCCTAGCCAGTCTCCAGATCTCAACCCCATAGAAAACCTTTGAAGGGATTTGAAAGTCCCTGTTGCCCAGCGACAGCCCTAAAACATCACTGCTCTAGAGGAGATCTGTATGGAGGAATCTGCCACAATACCAGCAACAGTGTGTGATAACTTTGTGAAGACTTACAGAACACGTTTGACCTCTGTCATTGTCAACAAAGGGTATATAACAAAGTATTGAGATTAACTTTTGTTATTGACCAAATTCTTATTTCCCAACATAATTTGCAAATAAATTCTTAAAAAATCAGACAATGCTATTTTCTGGATTCTCTTTTCTCATTATGTCTCTCATAGTTGAAGTGTACCTATGATGAAAATTACAGGCCTCTCTCATCTTTTTAAGTGGGAGAACTTGCACAATTGGTGGCTGACTAAATACTTTTTTGCCCCACTGTACATAGGACGACAATAAGCCGTACGCTCCATAGAGTTGGGCTTTATGGCAGAGTGGCCAGAAGAAAGCCATTACTTTTAGAAAAAACAAAAAGGCACGTTGTGAGTTTGTGGAAAGGCATGTGGGAGACTCCCAAGATTTATGGAGAAAGGTGCTCTGGTCTGATGAGATAAAAATTTAACTTTTCGGCTATCAAATAAAACGCTATGTCTAACATCACCCAAAGAACACCATCCCCACAGTGAGACATGGTGGTGGCAGCATCATGCTGGGAGGATGGAACAGGGAAAATAGTCAGAGTTGAGGAAAAGATGGAAGGTGCTAAATACAGGGATATTCTTGAGCAAAACCTTTACCACTCTGTGCGTGATCTGAGGCTAGGACGGAGGCTCACCTTCCAGCAGTACAATGACCCCAAACACTGCTAAAGCAACACTGGAGTGGTTCAAGTGGAAACATGTAAATGTGTTGAAATGGCCTAGTCAAAGCCCAGATCTCAATCCAGTCTGTGGTCAGACTTAATGCCTTAAGGACACAGCCATATTTCACCTTAAGGACCAGGCTATTTTTTGCAAATCTGACTAGTGTCACTTTAAGTGGTGATAACTTTAAAACGCTTTGACTTATCCAGGCCATTCTCAGACAGTTTTTTCATCACATATTTTACTTCATGACACTGGTAAAATTGATTTAAAAAGATGCATTTTTATTTATAAAAAATACAAAATTTGCCCAAAAATTTCAAAAATTAGCAAATTTCCAAGTTTCAATTTCTTTACTTCTATAATACATAGTAATACCTACAAAAAAAGTTATTACTTTACATTCCCATTATGTCTACTTCATGTAAGGATCATTTTGGGAATGACATTTTATTTTTGGGGAACGTTACAAGGCTTAGAAGTTTAGAAGCAAATTTTGAAATTTCTCAGAAATTTAAAAAAAACAACTTTTTAAGGACCATTTCATGTCTGAAGTCACTTTGTGAGGCTTACATAATAGAAACCACCCAAAAATGACCCCATCATAGAAACTATACCCCTCAAGGTATTCAAAACTGATTTTACAAACTTTGTTAACGCTTTAGGTGTTCCACAAGAATTAATGGAAAATAGAGATACAATTTTAAAATTTCACTTTTTTGGCAGATTCTCCATTTTAATATTTTTTTCCAGTTACAAAGCAAGGGTTAACATCCAAACAAAACTCAATATTTATGGCCCTGATTCTGTAGTTTACAGAAACACCCCATATGTGGTTGTAAACCGCTGTACGGGCACACAGCAGGGCGCAGAAGGAAAGGAATGCCATACAGTTTTTGGACGGCAGATTTTGCTGGACTGGTTTTTTGACACCATGTCCCATTTGAAGCC